>NC_079914.1:11128529-11283696 GCF_024868665.1 Triplophysa rosa
GGGAGGGGCTCATTATACAACAGACAAAACGCCGTAAAAGACGCGCGCTCTGTGCAACCAAAACGGCGTTTTTTACGCGCGTCATATGGCCAGACAGCGGCGCAAAATACGGCGCTTTCAAGTGCCTTAGAACGCCGTTAAATACGGCGTTATGGACGACTTTTCGCGCGTTTTTTACGGCGTTTGGAATCGCGACGCCGTATTTTGCGGCGCAAATACTGTTTAAAACGCCGTCAAAAACGGCGTTCGGATGTAAACGCGTTAAATCTATGGCGTAATTCTGATACCATCGGCTTGCCATACAAATACTGTTTAAAACGCCGTCAAAAACGGCGTTCGGATATAAACGCGTTAAATCTATGGCGTTATTCTGATACCATCGGCTTGCCATACAGGTGTCGCGCGCTGACGAGCACGCGCTAGAGGATTCTGCATTGGTTCGTCTGACACTGTCAGATGGGTCAAAATAAATAGGCCCGACATTTTGAAAGTAGACATTATGCTGAGCTGAATATGTGCGAGAGAGAGAGAGAGACAGAGAGAGAGAGAGCTTTGGGACGTAGTGGTTGCTTGGTTGCGTGACGCTTCGCTTTAACTTGAAGTACAAAACAAACAAAAGTTAAACTCGAGTTTTATTAAAAGGGTCACCAGTCAATTTAATTTGTAATTAAATTTACAAATAAATTAATGTTTATTTGTAATCTGATTCACGTAGAGAATGGATTGCAATTGAACGAGGACTTTTACTTTGTTTGACGTCTGTCAGATGCCTGGAATCGAAGATTTACGTCGCGTAATTTCAGGAATGCAAACGCACGCGGCCGGTGAAACTCCCGTCGTCAAGGTAACCCCTCAAAGGTAAACATAAAACTGTCTTCCCTGTTTTTCTTCACCTGTAACGGAACGAACATCGGGAGTCTAAACGTGGCAATGTGGGAAATGGACAGTGTTTGTAAACGGAATGGATATGGGATGCAGGAATGGCCAGACGGATCGAAACATGAAGGAGAATATATAAATAACCTGAAACATGGCACTGGTGTTTTCACATGGCCGAATGGAGAGGTATGGTTAAATGAAAAGGAAAACCAATTTTGTCTAAGAGAAAGTTTTAGTGAATTCTTCAATAAACAAATAAAAATAATAAAAACAGAAACGCAATCTTTATAATTATTATATCTTTGATTTGATAAAAAACATATTGGGCCACTTTCCATTGTAAACATCAGATGTTTTGCATTTTGACACTCATATAATTTATAATTTTTTTGTTTTTTTTTAGTTCTATAAAGGTTCATTTTTTAAGGATTGTCGTCATGGAAATGGCATGTACTCTTGGCCGGATGGGTCAAAATTCACTGGAAAGTTTTATTTGAACCATAAGGAGGGTTATGGTGTTCACGTTTTTCCCGACGGATCGACCTTTCAGGTGAAATTTAAAAAAGCCTTTATTTTCTCTCATTTACATGTTTGTCTTGACACACAAAACGTACACTATATTTCAGTATATAGTTTAAAACAAAAGCTGTTCCAACCGTCTAAACAGGGTCTGTATCATGCCGATCAACGCTTTGGGCCCGGGGTCATGACGTACCCGGATGGGCGACAGGATGTGGGCCTTTGGTGCAGACACAGGCTGCTGCGACTCTGTACGATTCTGGAGGGAGGCTTTACCCTGAGGGACTTTCCAGAACACATGGCCAGACTACCCAAGAAACAACTTCCGGTCCAACCTCAACTTCACACGATGGATGATGATACAGGTTCTCCTCTGTATCACGCTCCATCAGAGGTTGAGGACCGTTTCATCCGGCCTCCAGACCTTGAGCAGTACGCTACAGACTCAGACCACCTGCCCGTCCCCAGACGTCTACGTCAGGATCTAGACTTGCACTTTTTTGGTAGGAGTGACATCAGCACATGGCAAACCATAGATGATATGCCATTACAGCAGCGCATGAATCGACACATTCAACGACACAGGTATCTATCTATCTATCTATCTATCTATCTATCTATCTATCTATCTATCTATCTATCTATCTATCTATCTATCTATCTATCTATCTATCTATCTATCTATCTATCTATCTATCTATCTATCTATCTATCTATCTATCTATCTATCTATCTATCTATCTCCCTCCCTCCCTCCCTCCCTCCCTCCCTCCCTCCCTCCATCTGTCTATCTAACTATCTTTTATTTTATTTTCTCCAACAGATTTGAGATTGATGAATTAGACTGGGATGTTGTTGCAGTCTTGAACATGAACAGGGATCAGTTTGGACCCAAAGGCCCTCTTGAGCTGAACTCAGAGAGTTTGATCAAGGAGGCTTTAGTTGGTAAAAAAAAGAAGGTTAGCAAAATTATCAGAAACGGACACATTCATCCTGACGTTAGTGATGCCCAGGGACACACCGCTCTCATCGCAGCCACGGTATGATTCACAATCTAACGTAGAAAATGATCTTTGACTAGTTTTTTGTTGTTGTTGTGTCACCTCTAATAAAAAAACATAAATCTAATAATTTACCATATTTAATTTATTTTAAACAATGTTATAATAATGATAATAATAAATGTGGATTTGCTGACAAACATGATTCTGCTTTAACTAAATTGTACACAATGTTTACCAGCAGAGGGCAGCATTGCTATATAGTTCTAAAATGTGTGTTATACCAAATAAAACTAGATTTGACGGGATGGTTCATCAATAAATACAAATTCTGTCATCAATTATTTATCCTCATGTCATTAAAAACACAAAAGAAGATATTTTGAGAAATGCTTTTGTGTCCACACAATGGAAGTCAATGGGGTCCAATGTTGTTTGGTTACCAACATTCTTCAAAATATCTTCTTTTGTGTTCTGCAGATGAAAGAAAGGTTCGGAATGACACCAGGGTGAATAAACGATGAAAAAAAATCATTTTGGGGTTATTCGTTTTAAATGAAATAATAACAAACAAACACACAACAGTACAACTTGCATAATTGATGATAAATATGCAAATGTGGTTTGTGATATTTTGAACACCGCAGGTTAATTGTCACGATGACATCATCCACTTGCTGTTGGACAGCGGGGTAGATGTAGATAAGTTAAATGATGAAGGCATGTCTGCTCTGGTGGTTTGCAATGTCCTTTACTACCCACACCAGTCTTTACATGAGACACTTGCTGAAAAAACACCCCAGAACCTCTGCGCAGAATTACAGGTAATAACACAGAAGAGGATATGCTTGACTATAATGTTATTATTGGGGGTTGAGGTGCATCGTGACAAACACTTGTGTTTACTCTGACCAACCAAAGAGCCTCAATACCTCGGAGGAACCCGAGGCGGATCATCAACCTGGGCGTGAACAAGATACTCCAACATTAGAACCAAATGCTCGGATGATGTGCCAGATGGGAACAGTGACCCCTTCAGACAGTCAGGAGACAGTGAGCAAAACTGCTCATCTGAAGACAGAGTTCGAACACTTCTATCTGTCTGTCTGTGTATTTATCTATCCATCTTTTCTTTTGTTGTTTTATTATTATTGATTGTCTGTTTGGATAGACACCGGAATCAATGGGTTACAATGAAGCTCCTTCTGGATAGAGGAGCGGACCCGAATGCCTCTAGCATCCCCATGCCCGTCATTTTCCTGGCTATCAAAGCTGCTCACGTCGAAGGGGTCCGTCGTCTCGTGGAGTATGGAGCCCGTACAGATATACCTTTACCTCCAGAGGTGAGGCTTGTCCTCTCATCTCCAAGTACGATGCTGGGTTTTTATCATTACTATTATTAATAACAACTTATTTTAAATATGACTGATTTCCTGCATTAGTGAGATATGATAGAAGAAAAAACATTGGGTCTTCAGAGGTGTATAAAGACCTTACATAATGAAGCGTTGTGTTTCTATTGTCTTAGAATGAGCTATTTCTATCTACATACACCACAGATCCCCTTGCATGGAATTCATCATGTTGTTTCTACAGTAGCCCTAAACGGACAAACTTCTCTACAGATCATGTTCTGTAAATACGTTATCTCCTTCGGCAAAGAAGGAGTCTTAGTCCTGTGTCAGCCTGTTACCATTGGTTATCTTCTGGTTATATTCTGTTCTTTTCTCTCCATGTCAGCAAAAGGGTCTGTACCCCCTTCACATAGCAGCAGGTTTACCCGGAGCCGAGGGTCCACAGATCACAGAACTCCTTCTGCACGCCCTGGCGGACCCTGATGTCAAAGCTCAGGATGCTGAGGAGGACTATGAACTAGATGAGGTCAGTGGAAATATTGCTAAAACATATATACAGTATTTGCTTTTTTGGCTTATATCTGTATCTGGAATCACCACCTTCTTGTATCGCTTATCGAACAAATATAAAGCCTCAGAACATGTCTGAGCCCCAGACTTTTGATACTATGCATTTCACGGCTTCTGGACCCCTGGCAAAGTTCAGCGGACCTCTCGCTGAGCCTCCAGAAGAAGGAGGGAGGACACCACTGCATGTCGCCTGCCAAAGAGACTCAGATTATACTGTAAGTCCATTCAGAGCACTGTTATGATATAAGCTTCAACGTAACAAATATTTGATCATGCGTGAAGATCATAAGACCATAAACTCGTCTGGTCTAAATGTGGGCGGAACTTGATTTTATGAAACAGGATTTCATTGGATTGTGAAAGAGGGGCTTTGATATTATTGGTAGATATGAGTTTTCCTCACCTATTTTATTTTATTTTATAGATTTGCTTTACTTTAGTATTTAAATTAATATATTTTATTTAATTTATTTTTCAATTTAATTTACTTTTTCAATTTAATTTAATTTAACTGTACTGTACTCTACTGTACTGTACTGTACTGTATTATTTAGTTTGGTTTTATTTGATTTGATTTGATATTGTTTTATTTCATTTCACTTTATTTAAATATTTATTTACTAGTTTATTTTATTTAATGTACAATTTTATTTGATCAACTAATTTTTTTCAGATCGCTCGAGATGTCGTGGCCCTACTCCTCTCTCATAAAGCAGCCACCAACCATCTATGGAGCGGACATTCACCATTGTCTCTTGCCATTGCAAGTGGTAACAACCTCGTATGTGAAGATATTTAAGTAAATTAAAAAATGATAAGTAGCGTATATTTATTTACAACATAAATGCTGATAAAGGCGAGAGTTATTCTGCAATTGTTACTGTTGGATTTGAAACACGACTGCATTAATGTGCTGTGTTTATTACCCCGGTTTTCCCAGGCTGTGGATGAACTGCTCGCCGCAGGGGCCGATCCTAATCTCCCGCTCGCTCGTCGCGTGGGCAGCGCTCTCTGTAACCTTGCCAACATCAGCTACGACCGCGGGCCAGAACCGCGCAACCAAATCAACCTAGTAATCCTCTTTAGCTGATTAGCACTTGGCTTCTGTTCAATTTCATACCAGTAAGGGAAATACAACGACATAAAATAACACTCTTTCCCCATTTCGCTTCATTAAGCTCGAGAAGCTGATCAAAGTCGGCGCTGACATCCTCATGCCCGTCGTGGTGGGCAAGGGACACAGGTGCAGTGTGGGAACAGTGGTGGATTATGCTCACCACGCATTCAAGCAGGTGCACTTTTCATCGCCACTTCATCCCGTGTTCCAGATCGGCCCTAATCTCATATATTACCTCAAGTAATTATGATCCTCTCACCAGGACCAGCGCGTGGCCCAAACCCCTTACCATGCCCTCAACAAGCGTGAGAGGAAAGCTTATAACGCCCGATGCCAGTTGCTAAGCCTCATGGGAGATCTTCTGAGACAGGGGGCCATCAGGATGGAGAGACGCCGTGTGGAGGAGGAAGAGAGCCAGGGCATATTGAGTAAGACAGAAATGTGCAACTTTTATGAATTTTGTGTTTATGGTTAACAATTTGTGTGTTTGTTATTTGAAGGTGTCAGTCCGACAGATAAGTTTGTGTACACTGGAGCAGGAGGTAGTCGAAGTCGGAGTCTGCTAAGCTCCCCTGAGAAAAATATCAGGAGTGTCAGTAAAGAGCAGAGTCAAAGAGCGCCGAGGTACGCACAACCTTTACCATTATAAAATGATCTTTTAAAAGAGAAATGCTTTTCTGTGAGGCTAAGAACTCTATTCTGTAGCGTACGATGCTTTATAGGTACGCTTAAAGACTACATGAAATCAAACGTAATTGCTTTCTTTGTGTCTGAAAATACGTTTCAATTTTGCTGTTCTGGAGATACTGTGAGTGTGAAAGCTCTCCACATTTGTGGTTTTACTTTCAGAAAACCTCTCTTCAAATATTGCTACCAGTGCGGCCGGTCAGTGGGGGTGGTCCTGTCGGTGTGTAGCCGATGCCAGGAGGTCTTTTACTGCAGCAAGAGTTGCAAAATGAAGGCCTGGGACAAGATCCACAAAGACGAGTGTATCCGCGTGCCAGGTCGGTAAAATAATCATTTTAACTAAAGTAACCAAATTAACCCACCTTAATCGTTTAAAAATGATGTATTGTTATGAAAATTAGCTATTGTTATCGTCTGCTGTTATTAGTAGGGTCCGAAACTTTTTGCCACAGCTGCCAACGGCACTGTCCTGGATTGGGACAGTCGCCATATCAGTATTGACAGTGACCGTGATATAAATAACCATAATTATTGATATTGTGTTAATAATACACATTGGTTAGGGTTATACAAAATACAACAATGCAAAATATGATTATTTATTAATTATGATTAATATTGTAAAAAAATAAAAATGAAGAATTTGACGATTAGCAATTTTTTTTAATATAACAATATCGTTATCATGACATTTTTGTCTACGATATTTGTGTAGTAATACATCTGATATTGTGAGAGCCGTAGCATGGTTTAAAAAACCACCAGCCATATGAATTTTTATCGGTTATGGCATGAACCATTATTTTAGGGCTGTCAAGCGATTAATCGCATCCAGAATAAAAGTTTGCGTTTACATAATATATGTCTGTGTACAAACTTTTATTCCAGCTGCAATTAATCGTTTGACAGCCCTAATTTATTTGTTTTGCTGTTGTGTTAGTGAGTGCACTATGTGAAGCTTTAGAACAAACTAGACACAAATGTAGTTTGTAAGCAGAGAATCATGTTTTGAAACCAGAAGATCTTAGGGGGTTTCAGTACGAAATGAGAAATGACCCTCTCCTGCAAAGGTCCACTCTTATGAGAATACACTGAGTATAGATGCACGCCAAAGATGAAGCCACAGGTTTAACCGGGCACATAGGAACTTGGCAGAACCGGATTGGGGTATATTTGGATTGTTCACAATGTGCTTTTCTCTGGAGGATTTGTCCATGCAGTGTCTCCACTGCAATGCTTTGATGCACGAAAACATTTAACATCAAACCCTTCCAAAACCTTTAATCTAAAAATATTTTAATTATTATAGATGGTTTCAGAGGCAACAACATAAACGTTATGTGGCCCAAAGTTCTGGTAGACCTCTGCAAAGAACCAATAACTGTTGAGTAGTTTTAATTTAATACAATTAATATACAATCAAATATTAACATCAATTAATATTAATATAAATTAAATATGAAACTGAATTTTTATATTAAAACGAAACACAGAGCAGAAGTTAACTTCGTGCCAGGCGTGTGCAATCGTCTATATTAGAATTAAGAACAATTATTTTCTAAGCAATGAAAATGTTTTTTTAATGCTAACTGACATTTAGGGAGCAGAATAGCCATTGCTTGATAAAATGCAAAACAAAGCCACATAGAACAGTAAGAACAACAGTAAAGCCATTTTTTGAATAAAAACAAAAGAAAAATAATTATTAGATAAAATAATATTTTACTTATTTTATTCTATAAATGCATTATGAAGACGAACAGATGGGATACTTAAACTTCTGTTCATTGACCAAGCGAGCATAATTATCATTCACTGTTGCAAAATGGCTGCTATATTTATAACCGAGATGACCTGATGCACCTTTTGGTTTTATTTTTTCCATAGTGATGAGTGGAAAAAGCAACAGAAGTAAATGCATTTCCAGCGAACAGCATCCACCTCTGTCAGCCAAAGACGCTAAAGCCAAGACCTTCCACCCGAACGCGACCCCAGAAATCCACGAGTGTGACCCGAAAGAAAATTACAGTTTTATATAAGGACTGTCACAAAGGCTTTGTAAAAGAAAGCTTTACTTCTATTAAATGTAGTTACGTAAGGAAATGCAAGGTTGTGGCCTCACATTTCATTTTCTGAAGAGTACGAACTGTCTTTTAATAAACTTTAGCCACAAACGTACACATCATATTTATTTCAGAAAATTTTCATTGACCACGTCCATTTTGTTTGAACACCTGTGCATTTTTATTTACGTAAAACAGATGAAATTTACAAATCAAAATACTAGTGCTGAAAACAAACCAAAATGACCAATACACACATTTCTGCATCTCTCATACACGCTCAAGCGTGTGTTCAATCTGCCAATGACATACAGAACGTATTAATGGTCCAAAGTCCGTTCGACGAGTCATGCGTTCAACTAAGACTATACAATGTGCTTTAATTGATTTATACTGGACAACCGAGTACAAAAACCAGCCCTCCTGTGATATAATCCACCGCATCGTACATTCTCCACTGAAGTTACATTCCACAACTTTTTACATTGTTTCACATATCATATCTGTCCCACCAAATCAGACCTTGATTCATTTAACGGCAGTTGTGCATCAAAGGCATTATAAACAAACATCAGACGAAACGTGAAGGGGATTTTATTTAACATCTTTCAATGCAATTTTTAGGGACTTTGGGATGCTTTAGAAAGTTTGAAGTGTACTCTCACAAATAGTTCTTAAATAATCTTTCTTATGAATCAACTTGGTGTTAAAGTGTCACTGCCACGCATTTAGTTATTGGTATTGCTCTGAAATCAAAAATCTATAAAGTTACGAACTTTCATTAAAAGTGACTGATGTTTATTATTCGAAAATGGTACATTCTGTATACGACTGCTTCCCTTGAGCTTTGGCTAAAAATGAAATTCCATTCAAGGCAATTCGATTCATTCAAGACTGACACATGCTTCTGTTTAACTCATAAGTACAGTATGCCGTCGGTGCGAAAAGTTCTTGACATTCCCGATAAATATTTTGTGCCGGTCTGAGCAATAACCCAGTCAAGAAAGAGTGGTTTTTTTTGTATGTATATCTTCACATCTGGTTTCACATTTACATTTTCAATTTTCTTTTTTGATTTTGTGGTGCGATATGACCCCAGATATTTCTCACAATTTTGTAGTTCACTTGTTAATACAGCTCCCTGTGCATGAAGATTGACTATTTAAAAGATTTTTTAGATTTCATATTATGATTTCATCACACAATACACAGCAAAATTATATTTTAATTCATGCTCAAACCCAATTTAATTGATTTTTGTTATCTAAAAGAGACCTAATTCTTAGCATGTAGTACTGCAAACATTTTAGACAAAATTTAAGATAACTGTGCAAAGATGAGTTGTTGTTGAATGAGATGAACAAAGAATTGTGGGTAAATTGCGTCGGAGAACCTCGTAGTGTAAATCTAAACCGGCATTCTGACTGTCCACTTCATCTTTTTACATTCAAAGGTAAAAAACCGAGATGTCAATTGATGTATCAAATCAGAAATTAAATCTGACGGATTACAAAACATAAAAAACACAAAAAAATCCATCTCCAGCTATTTTCATGGTCGCCTCTGTATTCGAGAGGAAAATGTTCGTTCATTCACAAGGTTCTTTTTTCTTTTGGCAAATTTATTAGCTCACCATTTCTTGTTTTTTTTCTATGCGTTTTTAACATTCCTTGCTCGGCTCCGCCCTATCCAAATTTTCCTCCAAAAGATCCCAAAGTTTGATTCAGCTGCAGAGCAATGTGCATTACCGTCTGAGAAACAGACACGTGAGTAACAGAACCAGTAAGATGACGGAAGGCTGGATCTGTTTCGCCGAGCTCTTGACTTTTTTGTTGTCGGGGCCGTAAGCGAAGTGATTGGGCCGGTCGTTTTTCGGCCCGAAGACCGGCGGCCTTCCCCGGATACACAGGTGGTCTGCACACATGCCGCTTCCAGAGCCACTGAAATCATCACCTGCATTATGGAAAAAGATGATTACTTTGGTGCAAATTATATTACTCATAATACTTGCTATGTGATATTTAATTGATCTGATATTGAGGTGTACTTAAGAAATTATCATACAATTTAGCCTTAGAATAGTGCTAAAATTATTATCATTTGACCATGAGGCATAATAAATTTTTTTGTGTAATGTTTCACAGCAACAAAAAATCTAATAAATTGTGAAAAAATAAAACAAATAAATTCTGATCAGTATATAAAAAGTGATATTTATCATTTCAAAATTATTTTAAAGTTTTAAATATCCTTAAATCAAGAGACATTTACTTCAAGCAAGACGGTGTTGGTTTTTGAAAAATATATCTTAATTTTTTATATCTTGATCTTCAAGCGTTTTTCTTTTTTTGTTAACAAAAACTTGCACGGATGACTAACAAATAAGCAAGTCTTATGCTTCCATCCTTTCAATCTTAAATTAATATTGTTTTGATTTTTTTACTAGAATTTAACACAAAAATACTGATTAAGAAAGAAGTGTAATTCATTTCTGAAACGTTATTTGGCCGTTTTTTTAAACAGATGCTATATATATATTATACATATGCTTACTGGTGTCTTGAAAGTCCACGTCGTTTCCGTTCAAGGCGTTTCTCAGGCGATTGGACATGATCTTTAACAGCATGATTTGTTGACGTATGGTCCTGTCTGGCTTGGTGATGTCAATCTCCACCTCCGGGTTATTAATCTGATTGGCCAGCCCGTCACCCATGACCTCAGGGAGGTAACTGAATCGAAATCAATCTTCAGTAACCATTTCACCACCTTATAAATTGTTACACTTGAAAGATTTAATACCTGGCTTTACTCATTCCATTCCAGCATTTGTCACCACTGCTGGATGTTTTCCCACTGCAGAGAGCCGAGGGCAACTGGATCCAGTAAAACTGCATTTCCTTGAGTTTACTGGACACGTCTGTTACCTGAGGATTGCACACGCAATATAATATTGCATAAGTCATAAAGGTTGGGCAAATGTTCCTTATTGGTTGTCACACAAATACACACCTGCACCTCCAGTCTGGCAGCAGCTTTGGGACTGGGTTTATATTCTACGGCCGTCACTGTACTTGCTTTCTTTTTCGGCTCTTCTGATATCGAGCTTGGTGTGCCTTCTTCACCGCGGTCCCCGCAGAGCTTGAATACCTGAAATGTAAAAAATCCACAAATATTGTAGTCAACAAAATGCGCCTTTCTGTGCAATCGAGCCGACCCACACACAGTTAAGAAAAGATGCTTATTTTCATTATTCTAACCTTGCTGGTATAGATCTCCATGTTCTCTTGCATAGCGACAACAGCCTCCGAGATTCTCACAGGAATTGAATAGATCACAGTGTCCATACTGGGCTCGGCACCAAAACTGGAGGCCACCTGTAGCATGGTTTCTGATCGAGATAAACAATGTGTGTGAGAGAGAGAAAGCAACACAATTTCAAGTAATTGTTAGAATTACATTTGGAACAATGAGATTTCCACGTGGGCGGAGTTACCTATAAGACTCTGCCACTCTGTGTCCAAGTCAGCCTGGTTGGCCAGGCATCCCTTCATGACGTTCTTACAATAGTTGGCACAAGGTTTGACCGATCCGAAGCCTCTGCAATGAGGGCAATACACCAGCTTCATAATGGCACGATTGCATTCCACACTCAGAGGAACCTGGAAGAGAGAAACATTCATTAGGAAGTAGCTCACCCACTTGTATTTCTAACAGAACGTTACCAAGGAATGCAGACGAGAGTAGATCCACAGGCAAAACACTTTTAATTCATAGCGATTGGGTAAGCCAGAAGAAGAAACATAACATTTGGAATTACATTTAAGACTAGACAATGAAGGGGAGAACAGAGTGTGAATATATACAAGTCCATGATGAGGCAGATGACGGGCAGGTGTGGGGAATACAGATGAGACACAGGTTCGGGAGCGTGACGGATCGTGGGAAGTGAAGTCCTTCGGGAAAACACGGGGAGAAAAAGAATGGAACCGTGACAGTATTGAGTGTTTGTAATATATTTATATGCATATATGTAAATAGTAGTTAATGATTTGGTTGGGTCGGTAATCTGTGAGCAAACACCATTGTGCCCTCGAGCAAGACACTTAAAGAGACGTTAAATTATTGTTGCATGTTAGCATTTATAAAAAATAACTAACAGAGGTAGATAATAATAAACAAAGTACCTTTACTCTAAGTACATTTTTAAGTATCTGTACTTTATAGGAGGACTTTTAATTCGGAAATTTACTTCACTACATAATAAAGCGTAATATCATACTTTTTACTCCACTACATTTCATTAATACATGTAGCTTCTCTCTTTTTAAACTTTAATACTTCAAGTACTTTCTTACTTTTACAAGAATTTTTACTTGATTTTAAATGTGCATTAGTATTAAAGGTAAAAAAAACGTAAAGTTGTATTTGAAATGTAATTTTGGATTTGGATTTGGATTCAATTTATTGTCATTGCACATGTACAAGGCAACGAAATGTGACCTCTGCATTTAACCCATCCAGAGAGTAGTGAACACACGTACCCCCGGAGCAGTGGGCAGCTATCAATGCAGCGCCCGGGGAGCAAGTAGGGATAAGGTGCCTTGCTCAAGGGCACCTCAGTTGTTACCCGCCGGCCCTGGGAATCGAACCGATAATTTGCAGATACTTGAAAAAAGTTAAAAATACTTCCTCTGGTAACTAATAAAATAAATCATAGTTTTTCGCCAAAAACCTCATATCTTTATATTTCATTATTTTTCTTTTTTCATAAACCATTACTATGGGTCACCATTCATGTTTGTGGGTTTTGCAAATATTTAACCGATAAAAAGTATAAAAAGTATTTCTAAAATGTTTAGAAATTCTGTGACGAAATGCTTTTCAAATACTGTAAGTAAGTATAACACTAAATAAAAACATTTAAAATTGGTCAATTAAATTGCACAAAATTTGTCTGATCACACACTAATCTAAAGGCTATTGGCTAATTTACAACAAAAAGGGACAAATACATCCCGCTCCAACTTCCTGTTCCGACAGGAAATATGTCACCACAGAAAGGAAACGGACTTCATCAAACAGTTTTCTGGAATCCTCAACCCAAGGCGACCGTTTTTGTAATCCAGTAAGTGTATTTTAAATCCTCAGCTGATGCAATTGTTAGTACATTTTGCACGAAACACAAGAATGCTAGCTGTTAGATAGCATGAATGTTTAGTTTAGCATATTTTCTGCTTCTGGATTCAGGTCATCCGCTTGATGAATTCCACAAAAAAAAGTATTTTGGGAAATATATGTATATGGAAAACAGAGTATTCATGCAGTATACTTCTTCAGTCATATTACTCTAAACTAAACCTCTATCACGATTCAAAGCCAACACTTTTATCTTTTAAAACAAATGTATGTATGTTTAATACAGCGCATTTGTGCCACACAGTTGATTTATGATCATATAAAGCAAGGCCAAGCTTCCGGCTTGATATATTCCCTACGTCAGCAAGAATTTAGGTCTTCTCAGCGGGGCTCTCCAGAGAGTTGGTCACTAGGAGATGGAATTTGTAGTAAGGAGACGTACCGTTGCGTCCTACATACGCTTGTCAAACCAGCGGGGAGCTTCGGGAAAGAGCAGGATAACCACTGAGGACTTGAACTAAATTTCTTTGTGTGGGTTTGGGGCAAACATCAGCAGGAATGTTGCAGTTTATCCATTTGTCTTGATGTCAAGGATCCTTTAGTTCAACGGTTTCATAGTGGGTTTAATATTGATGAATAAGTTAGAGTTAGATGAATGGCATTCTGTACAGCAAAGTCACTTTCGATTAACCTCTTTCAGGATTATTTTCCATGATCGGATGGGTCCTTGAAATGAACTTCTAGGCTTTGATGCGAAGCGCTATATTTGGCACTAATGCATTTTTGGAAACTCGCACTGGAAAATTCATTAGGAAAGAAGGAAGGAAATATGGATTCAAGTACAAAAAGACTGCCATCATACATAAGATCAAGACAAGAATACACACGCAATACCTGTGACACTTTCCTCACTATCTCCCCGGCCGCGTTAAGGCCCCGAACGAACGCCCGAGCGCCGACGAACGCCCGTACCAGCTTGGCCTTCAGTTCACGCGGGGCGTCTCCGAAAGGATGCAGGGTCTCGGTTTGCTTGGAGGCACACTCCAGGAAGTCATCGGAGAGCAGGGAGGCAGTCTCAGGGTCAGACGCCTTCAAAAGACGCTCCAGAAGCCTCATCCAGAACTCATCCAAGACCTCCTCGAGGTTCAAGGGCGCGTTGCTGTAGTACCGACGCAGGTCGCCGTACAGGTCACGGAAAACTCCAGCGTTGGGCCGGTATAGATCCCCCAGGGCTGCCAAGAACGCCTCTTCCAACCACCTTTCAGAGTCATTGAGAAGTTCAAGGAAGTATGCTGGAAGATAAAGAAACAAAGTCACTTTCATACCCTGCTGAAAAAACCCATAGAAACCCAATAAAAATCACCACAGAATTTCTAATGGTTTCCATTAGAATACCATTACAACCCAAAGGGGTTTTCCATTAAACCCATTACAAAATAAAGCAATAAAGAAGTTGTAATGGTTTTAAAGGGATTTGTATAGGTTTTAATGGAAACTGTAATGGTGGCTACTGTTATGTGATGTTAAATCCTACTGGAATAATGGCCAAAACATACTACAAAAAGGAATTTTGCAATGGTTTTAATGGAAAAAGCTATTGGGTTGTAATGGTGTTCTAATGGAAACTATTAGATTTTCTGAGATGGTTTCTATTGGGTTTCTATGTTTTTTTCAGCAGGGTGAAAAAAACGATTTCAAACTTTGACATTTGACTTGGTCAATATTATATTTTTACAAAATGTTCTTTACATTATGTAGGATGATTATATGTAGTAAACCGTAAATCACCCTAAAAAAAAGCTAGCTTGATTTTCACAGACAGTTATTTGTTATTTTTTACATGTTTGTTATCAATATAAAATAAAGGTATCTTTTCAGGTTATGATGCCATTAGGTTTATTTGCTTTCATTACATTTATTCCTATTTTTTGAGAACTGGAAAAACAAACAAATTATTTATTTAAAAAAAAAAATTCCCCTGGGGAATGTGTGTTCTCTAGTCAAAGAATATAGAAGAAAGAGCTTTTTTAACAAGATGAAAAGGAAACCACATTATTAAACCCAGCGTTTTTTCTGTTAAAGAAAATAAGAAAATCTTATTTTAATAATGCAAGAAAGTTGTTATTCATTTAATTGCCAATGATTTTATTTGCATATGTTTTATATCCAATATCCCTGCAATAACTTCTACAGAATGTATACATGATTCCTAAATTAAAATAACAGAGTTGATGCTGCAGTAGTAAGTATATAAATCATCTTATACATTCATATCATTGTATCAAAGTATCTTTTCATTACCGGCCGTCTACACAGTTTATCATGCTTAAACGGTGCACTGCAGTAAAAAGTCATAAAAACCCCACTGTAATTGCCCCGTGAAGACCGCTCGGTGTGAAAGCACATGAGCTTCCGGGTTCTCCTTTAACTTTTACAGTCAAAATGACACAAACCAGGAGAGAGTTTGATCTTCAAGTAACCCTTCACATTCGTTAATCCCCGGGCATTTAAAGGTGCCTTACGATAAAAGAAAAACCTTAACGTAAAGCAGATGAACGTTTCATAAACCCTGTAAGACAGTAAGGTATCCCTAAAGCTCATTTCCTTTCTAAGTCACAGCTGTTGGTTCTCTGGTTTTCTTTAACTTCACGACAAGTTAAGCTAAAAAATGTTAGAATTTGGGAAAATCGGGGATTGTGTGTACATCACCAACCATATGCACCAAAAAGTTGTTAAAAGGACGAAAAAGATAATCAAAACAAAGAATGGGTCCAACGATTGAGCATGTAAAATAAAATGTAAAATAGTGCACTCACTATCAAAGGTTCTGTACTGGGCGTTGAGCGAGGCCTGGATGGAGCGTCCCGCCTCCCTGACCAGGCCCTCAAATTCTCTGCGGCTCAGGTTTGACAGCGTCTCCTCCATAGCGCTGGTGCAGCAGGTGTAACCCTGTGGACAGATGCGCAGATGTTCCCCTGTAGAGAGAATTGAAAGATAACAAGATTCACGCTTTTATACTTTGTTAACACCAGGATGACCAATGACATAATGCGTTGAGTTCCGTCATATTTTATATTTATCGCTGGCAACGATTATGGTTAACCGTGATGTTATACTTCCATGAAAAAGCTTAAAACAAAAATATAGGGGTTTGAATATATCACTGACATAAATGTGGATTTGTGCACCTATCGAAGAGCCACATACATTCACATAAAACTGAATATTGTGATATTTGATTCAATGTGGTGAATCGGCCTGTTCAGAAGAGTCATGTATACAAACGATTCACAGATTCAGTTGGGACCCTTGTAACCTTTCAATTATTAATCACAATTCATTTATTTTACGATAATTGTATATATATTGTATATGGTGGATAATAGTTATGTACCACCATTTATCGCTATGAAATGAAACTGTTACCCAATTTACCCCAAATTAAAATCATCAACACAATATGCTTCATTCTGTTTGTTCTATGTACTTGAACTGAGGTAGGTTCGGTGGATGCCGGACCCGTTGACATTTAGCAAACACCCCTTCCGGCTAAGCCCGTCTTGGGTCGCGGCTTAGAGAACTGGAGCGAGAGACACTATTGCTATCATGCATTTTTTATGCCGCCTGACTGCAGCGAGAGTGGAAAATCAGAGGGAAGCACAATTTTATGTATTCACCACGGTTACGCTTTAGCAGAGGAGACTGAATGCTCACTTTGGCCATTTTATGGTCAACCTGAGAGCCGTCCAATCACATCTTTTGTATATCAGCAGTTTACTGTCTAGGAATGTTGTCTGTGTGTGTGTACTAGTGCAGTTTAATCTAGACTGCACAACCTAGAGAGCATCTATATCTCATATATCTGTCTTTTATCTATTTTTACAGGAATGCAGAGTACTACTTATGGTAAAGGAAATCATTAATCAAAACTCACAAAAATGGTAATTATATTGTATAATGGTAAGTGACAGACAGACAGAAAATGTAGACAGAAAGATAGACAGAGTGAAAAAACAAATAGATAGGAAAGCAAATAGGCAGGCAGACAGACAGAGATAGACAGGAAAACAG
Source organism: Triplophysa rosa (assembly GCF_024868665.1). Taxonomy (NCBI): domain Eukaryota; kingdom Metazoa; phylum Chordata; class Actinopteri; order Cypriniformes; family Nemacheilidae; genus Triplophysa; species Triplophysa rosa. The sequence continues at coordinate 11,145,928 of NC_079914.1, forward strand.
ATAGTAAAAGCAAACAGACAGACAGAAAGAAAATGTAGACAGAAAGAAAAACAGAGAGATATGCAGGCAGACAGACACGGAACAGAAAGAGAGACAGACAGACACACAACAGAAAGAGAGACAGACAACAGAAAGATAGATAGACAGACAGACAGACAGACACAAAAGACACACAAAAACAGACAGAGACAGGCGGAAAAACAAACAGAGAGGAAAACAAATAAATAAATAGACAGGCAGACAGACAGAAAAACAGATATATAGATAGATAGATAGACAGACAGACAACAGACATATAAACAACTGAAAGAGAGACAGACAGGCAGGCAGGCAGAAAAACAGATATATAGATAGATAGACAGACAGACAGACATATAAACAACTGAAAGAGATACAGACAGGCAGGCAGGCAGAAAAACAGGTAAATTGACAAACAGAGACAGGCAGACAGAAAAGCAAAAATGTATAGATAGACAGACAAACAGGCTGACAGACATGAAGACGGACAAACAACAGACAGATACACCACTGAAAGAGAGACAGACAGACAAGACAGACAGGCAGGCAGAAAAACAGTTAGATAGACAGACACAGAAAAAAACAATTGATATGTAGACAGACAGACAAACAGCGAGCGATAAACATACACACAGACAGACAGACAGATAGACAGACAGACATGATACTCTTGAATCTATCTGGTAATGTAGCTTAAGTGCATTCTTTTCACAATATCTCTCTCTCTCTCTGATCGTGGGGGTCTATGTCTCAAAGGGTGAGGTTTCAAACACGCTCCGCTGCATTAAAATCACACGTGCGCGAGCCCATTTTAAAGCGATCATAAACTAGCGACGGTATCTCAATTTCATATTCCGTGCCCGATGACGTCTCGTGATGTTAAGGAGACTCATTACGCAGCACGTCCCGTGCTCTTCGTTGTGGTCCGTGAGCAGCACGGGAGTGTGGCCTGCATATCAATGCACGCTGACGAGGGACCGAGAGACTCAAGACAGATTGAGTGTTTCGTTCAGCTCTGGTGCACAAAGGAAGAATCAGCAACAGGCACCCATTTACAAACATACAGTATGTGGACTAACATTGCTATTTAAAAACGCATTAGGCCGTATAAAATACGTACACTGCTTGCTTAGTATGCAGTGACAGTATACTGGCATTCCAGGCTGGACAGAGAGAGAGGGAGACTGATCTTGTGCATGCATGTGCAAACAAAATGTCCCATAATTTCAGGCAGATTTTGAGATAGTCATTTTCTTTTGCTGGATGAAAATCGATAGGCTGCCATCAGAACAAGACTTGAAATCAAAGACTGACAGAGAAGCGCCTCTCAGCTGCTGACATCTGTCGTGAAAAATCAAGGGTTTCACCAGACAGCTCAACTGTCAGTGACGGACAGTGAGAAAGAAGGACGGCAAACGGGCCTGGAGGCAGATGGGGTGAATCCTCGTGTTGTCAGAATGAACTTGGAAGGCCATCATGCTAAACTGTTAGCAGGTAGATGTCAACCTTCAACCCAACTGGCTCGATACCTGTAGGGCCAGTGAGTGTTTGATCAAACAAAAGCTTTATGTTACCGATTCACCTCTCCTTTGAAGACATCTTTGCTTTTCATTCATGCCCTAATGGATTTTGAAACATGTAATCAAAAATATAAACGAAAATCAAAGATGCCTCCAGAGGTGAATATATACTGTAAGAGCACTAGGCAACCACATAGCATCGTGCACAAAACATTTCAGAACATCTTGAAACCGTATAGCAATGTGCATGAAATCCCATTTAGAACATTTTAGCAACTACACAGTAATGTTAAAAAAGCACCCAAAACATCTCATCAACGTTAAAAACACTTACTCGGAACATCTTACAGAAGCAACCACACAGCAACGTTTAAAAAAAACCTGAGAACATCTTTGCAACCACTCAGTAACATTTAAAAAAAACAAAATGTGTCCAAAACAAACCCGCTCAGAACGTCTTGGCAACAACACAGCAACGTCCAAAAAACCCAACCAGAACATCTTGGCAACGTCCAAAATAAACCCGCTCAGAAGTCAGAACGTCTTAGCAACCAAACAACAATGTTTAAAAAACCCTTCTCAGAACATCTTAGCAACCACACAGCAACGTTTAAGCAACATTTCTAGCAAGACCAACAAATTTTGGCCATGCAAGTCTCACTGTATTTAAAAATCTAGTTGATCTTAAAAGTTTCTGCAAAATTATGAAAGTATTGTAAAATATGCATATCTCTGATCTTTGATGTAGAAATATCTATAGAATTTCATCTTCACGCAAGAACAAGAAAACTTGCAGCCAGGGTGAGTTTCTGCGAGGGCTGATGCAACGTCAATTGCAATATGTTGATTGATTTTCTGAGCGCTCTGTGTATAGACCGCATTCCTACAAGGAACTTTTTTTTATAAAAAGCGCAGATGTTGACACAACAGACTACCCTCATGCCTCCTGGACTGCCTTCTGAAAAACTGTCTTGGACAGACTTCAGACGGAAAAGGCGAGGCTGCGTTTTTAAGAGCGAACAACCGAAAGGTAAGAGGAAATTCTTTTGAGGGACAGTCTTGAAGTTCACCTTCAAAGCCCTGACATACCAAAGTGAATAGTGCTTTTATTTTCCCATCTTTGCTTTTCCTGGGAGAGGATTGAGTGGACTCCTTTGAGATGAGAGCGAATGCCGCCTCAGGCGCTGGTTTACCGACAGCAGGTGCGCAAGGCTCTAAGGTGAGCCCGGTCCTGGTTTTAAATCCCTGTGCTGGCCAAAAACATGCTTACGTCCTCTGTGCCTGATTAACAGGCTGTCCCTGAGGAATGAGACTTTGTTTGGTAAGCTTAGCTCACTACTAAACCCTTTTGGTACCCTTGTAAACATACACACCGATGTTACTGCATAAGTTGACTTTGCACAGTGTTTAGGAACCAGCGTAGTGAGCAGAACAATTCAGTCTTAAGTGCTTAAGATAACACTCTGACATACAATTATTCACTTTTAATAGCGGTCAAATCATTAACCTTATTGAGCTAATATTTTTTCACAAACTTTAAGAAAAACTATATCTAAAGACAAGAATAGAAACCTACAGGCTTTTATATTAAGACATGAAGCAACCATTTAGAAACCACAGAGTAATGGCCTAGAAACATATAGCAACACGCTTACATCTATCCAGAATGCCTTAACAACTGTCTAGCAGTGCCATAGCAACCACCTAGACCACCTTACAACACAGCAACATGTTACAATCTTTAAAATCATCCTAGCAACTGCATAGCAATGCCATAGCAACCACCCAGACCACCTTAGCAACATGTTACGACCCCTTAAAACACCTTAGCAACTGCATAACAATGCTATAGCAACTACTCAGAACACCATAGCAACATGTAACGATTTTTAAAATCACCCTAGCAACTGCATAGCAATGCCATAGCAACCACCCAGACCACCTTAGCAACATGTTACAACCACTTAAAACACATTAGCAACTGCATAGCAATGCTATAGCAACTACTCAGAACACCATAGCAAAACAAAGCAACATGTTAACAACTCTTCAGATTACCTTAGCAACCACCCAGGCCATTTTAGCAACACATAGCAACATGTTACGACCACTCAGATCACCTTAGCAACTGCATTGCGATGCCACAGCAACCACTCACAACACCCTAGCAACACAAAGCAACATGTTAACAACCACTCAGATTACCCTAGCAACTACCTAGAACATCTTAGCCATGTGGGAGCACTTTAGCACGTGTAGACACATTTTCTACTTAACATTTTAAAATCTATTTATATATTAAACTATGTAAGTAAGTTTCTTTAATTTCTGTAGAAAAACTTAGCCATGCATATTCATCTTTGAATTATAGTCACTTAACAAAAAATCTTTTCCTGTCCATCTGAATGTAATTTACAAGGCCCAACAAGAACCGTAAAAACTGTACAGAATCCTCTAAGCAAGCCGCCATTCACCGTCTAATCTCTGAATTCAACCTTCTTTTTAAATACGGGGTCATGGGTGACATGGCGCTTTGCCCGACGCTGGTCTCAATAAAGAGGATAAGCTTCCATCAATGAACATAATGCAATATCTTCCTAATCCCCAGCTGACCAGTGTCCTCTGAGGACATTTGGGAAATACGCACAGAAAAACTATGTCAGATGAGGTTAGGAAGCCAGTGTGAGAGACAGGCAGGGAGGAAGTACGTAAGCCAAAACAAATGATCTGTCAGCTAAAAAGTGTGACTTGTGTCAAACTCCATATTTGTGTCAGCGACACAGATTTTGTTGCACACGCAGCCGGATGGGCCTACAATGCACATTTTTTTTAATGAGGTTGCAAAACATAAACACACAATTGGTCAACAGCGCCGCCATATTGGAGAGGGAAATTCTGCCCTAGAAATAAATAAATAAATAATTTCTCAACCACTTTTTGTGGTTTACAAACTATGCTGAGTATAAAACTACGACTTTTTTATTGTCAAAAATGTATTTATTGTCATAAGGAACTTTGAAAATGTTTCCTTTACTCAATCTCTGTTTCTGTGTTAATACCAGCCTCGTCTCCTCAACCTCTCTTTCAACCTCTTCTTACATCTATTAGCGCTCATTACCGCCCCTCCTACCGCGTTTCTCTCACTCTTTTAAACATCCGCCCGCGGTAATTTTTATCTGCTACCCCGCTGAGTCGCACGGCCGCTCAAAGCGACCAGAGCGTCCCTGGCGCCTCGCCGTCCTGCACTAAGAGCGCGTGACCCCTGAACCAGGCCTTGCACGAAGCCGCAATAAAGACAATTGACGGCCATCCTGCCAAAAGAGACGACTTCAGAGCCAAGCCCGGCCTGCCTTATAAAACGCTGAAGAACAGCCTTTAATTGATTTCTTAGGTAACTCTAACATGCCCGCCCTTCTTTCCGCGGTAAAAAGAAATGATCGGCAAGCCCCGCGCCGTGAAAACAGCCCAGGTCTGATTGTGATTTAGTTTGCACGTGGTCTGGCCTCATGTACCTGTTTATGGTTTTATGACCCAGGGGAACAGAGGAAGCAAAAGGGAGTGTGAAATATAAAGGCCATAACAGGTTGGTCTAATGAGCTGCCTTGATCCCATAACATGCAGTATATTAGAGGGTTCAAAGCGAAAATGTAACCCTGTTGAATTTATATATAGAACCTGATACACAGAAGCCATTTGGGAAGCTAATAAAGCTAAAAGTGCAGTTTAGTGTTTAATGTTAAAAAGATTCACCAACCATTTACTCACCCTCATGTCCTTTCAAACCTGTATGACTTTCTTCTGCAGAACACAACAGAAGATATTTTGAAGAACGTTGATAACCAAACAACACTGACACCTACTGACTTGCATTGTTTGGACACAAAACCACTGAGACATTTCTCAAAATATCTTCTTCTGTGGAACACAAAAGCCATATACCAGTTTCAAAAACATAAGGATGAATAAATTATGACAGATTTTTTTATTTTTTTAGTGTACTGTCCCTTTAAGAGCAATTCCAACATTCAAAATGCTATCAAGAACATGTACATAAGACATCAAAACTGACTAGAATTTTTAAGTTTCTTGCACAATTCACCATTAATTCGCTTTCATAGCAAAAAATTGTATACTCGATTAATTCATACATTTACAATGCTTTTCATATTATATTAAGTCACTTTTAAACAACAAAGAAACTTCATTTGCTGCATTCAGCATTTGAAACGGTAGACAGTTCCTTTAAGGCGTCTCCCCAACTTCTTGAGCATTTCTTCAGATCATAACCGACATGCAGCATGCATTATGAATACGTATGTCTCGCTTTGCTAATGGCAAAAAACGGAGGAGCGGACAGGCCGGCTCTTTGATTTGGACATTTCTAGGTTTCCATAAATCTAAAAATAACCCGCAGCTAAGACTGTGCTCCGTCTGCCAGGCAGACACGTGTGCCAATAAGCACGTGTGTGTGTGTGTGTGTGCGCAAACAACTTGTACTTGTGTGAACGGTATTACAGTGTTTGCCAAACATTGTTAAAACGTACATCCAGATCTCTCATAAAATTTTATATGAGGTTACGTGTGATAGTAGGGACATGGAAAGATTCTGAAAAAGATTTGGAGGATGTAGTGAGGACTTAAAGTCCCAGTGAAATAAAAAAATTACAATGCCTATTTTTTCATGCAATATTGCAGCATTTATTGCAAATAGTTTGTGGGTCATTCTCTTTTTAAAAATCATGTGCCCTCATTATCTTCAGTTAAAATCTAAAAATGCACTTCCGTCCTGTGATGACTATCCGTCTTAAATGACATATGTTAGATGGCTTGGGCGGAGCATCCATTAACTCCTCCCCTTCAACTGTCAGTCTGCTGCCAGTTCCATTTCAAAATACAACAGCTGTTTTTTTACATCCAATCAAATCGCAGAGAAAGATGAAAGCCACGCCCACTATTTTCTCATTCAAAATTCCATTTCACTCAGAAATGCGTCAAAATACGGAAGTAAACTTTCGGTTCACAGTGACATAAAATATTGGTGCTGACATATTAAAACTGAAATATAATATGTAAAAAATGGCCAGAATAAAGCGTATATATCGCATGGCTCGGGGTTGCGGGCCCCCTGCACGAGATACACCAAATATGCTTGCTCAGTCGTCTGTAAAAATAAGAAGTGATGACGTTCAATAACTCTCTATACGATGCATTAATTGTATAATCTCGGAGTACGTGAATTTTATTGACGGTGGCTGTTGTTTGGTGCGCAAGGCCCTTCATGCGGGCGAGGAAAACGTGCCAAGACTGAAACGGCAGACCATTACCCACAACAATAAATTCTTCATAACTGCTTCCACTCAAACCGCCGAACCGTAACAACAAAAATGTCACAATAAATAATTCTCATCATCTTAATGGTCCGTTATCTTGGCTGACGCAGTTGAAACAAACACGCAAAACGTGGCCAAAAGGGATATAATTGACTATATCGAGGGCTTTTGTGTCATTTAAAATCTTTTCTTTCTGACAGGGTGAGTGGGATAAACTCAAATTGCCATGCGTGATACTGAAACGATCGGGATTACGAGCCCCTGGATTATGCGCAGATGTTTTAAAGAAATCCTAATCCCGATCTGTCACGCATGGAGTCAGAAGTGCATGTTCAGCAAAGCACATGCATGATTTGAAATCGTGAATCAAATTTAGCATTAAATGGATAGTTTGCTCAAAAATATTTCTGTCATCATTTACTCATCCTCATGTCATTTCAAACCTGTATGACTTGTTTTCTTATATGCAGAACACAAAATAAGATATTTTGAAGAATGTTGGTAACCAAACAACGGCGCTACCCATTTACTTCTATTGTATGGACACAAAAGCAATGCAAGTCAATGGGTCCCGCCATAGTTCAGTTGCTAACATTTCATCAAAATATCATCTTTTGTGTTGTGCAGATGAAAGTTATACAGGTTTAAAATGACAAGGCAGTAACTAAATGATGACAGAACTTACATTGGGTGAACTGTCCCTTTAAGACTTTTTTTACACTACTTTCACTTGGATTCTGACAGCCATTTATTTCCATTAGATTCTTTTACATGGAGACACTTAATGAGTAAGTGGCAACTAACAGATAATTCACTCAACCTCAAGACCATAAAGAGATTACCTGACTAAGACAGTTAAGGATGAAAGATGGTTTCCAATGCCCAAACCTTCCCTCAACTCTAACCCGAGATGACCCTGTTGTTAGGACACAGGATTTGTACAAACAAGCTGTATGGGTGGGTTTTTTTTCTGATGGTGAAATACTTTACATTTTATCCATCTTAACATAATATTATGTGAATTTTACTGTATGTGAACATCTGTTTCTTTAAAGTTCACCCAAAAATTAAGATTCTGTCATCAATTACTCACCCTCAGATTGTTCCAAATCTGTATAAAGACACACAGAGAAAGATATTTGGAAGAGTGTCAGTACCCAAACAGATCTCATCCCCAATTTACTGTCATACATATATAGGGAAAATAAATTCCATGGGAGTCTATGGGGGATGAGATCTGCTCGGTTACTAACATTCTTCCAAATAACTTCTTTTGTCTTTAGCAGCACAAAGAACTTGACACAGGTTTGCAACAATCTGAGGGTGAGTAGATGATGACAGAATTTTCATTTTGGGGTGAACTATCGCTTTAAACGTTCACTGGCTCAGCCAATGGACTATCTGTGTGCGGACCAATAGCGTGATTTTTTTTGCTAATGAAGCAGAGATGACACATTTGCATCCTGTGACATAAAACGAATAAATCAGGAATTTCTTTCAGCGCTCAGATACTGATTGGATTGTGAAATGCAGTAAAGATATGACAGGTGGTTGGAGAGATTTAAATCCTTAAAGGGATAGTACACGCAAAAGTAAAAAATCTCTGTCGTATCATTCAAAACCTGTATACAGTATAACTCTTTCTTTTGTCAAACACAATAGAAGATATTTTGATAAATGTCTCTGTGGTCCAAACTGTCTCTGTGGTCTCTGTGTGTCCAAACCATGGAAGTCAATGGGGTTCAATGTTGTTTGAACACCAGCATTCTTCAAAGTATCTTCTTTTGCTTTCTGCGTAAGATTTAAAGTCACAGTTTAAGAATGATGTATAATATTTCCTATTGCAAGTCTTGTTCAAACGCTGACACGACTGTAATTTCACAAGGCTCCGTGACTCAGTCTGATTTTCTCTCGACCCTGAAGGACCAGAAAAACTGAGCTAATAATCATCCCTCCATCTTCATCAATCACTTTTCCCTCTCCTCTACCAGCATGTTTGGCAGCGAGATAAGCTGACAACAAATTGGTTAATGCAAAAAACGCACAATTAATATTGACAGTACAAAGTGGCTGGATAAAAGCCCGGCGCTACTGTGAATTATTCACAACGCTGCTGTTGCTGAGCAATTGTCGATGGCTGCGAAAGGCTAATCACGCAGTCATTTCTTCAACTACACGTGGTTATGTTAAACATTGAACTGTGGCTGTATTCTGAATTGATAAATATGGTACATGGCCGTTGGGTCTTTCTTTAATTGTATGTGTGGAGAATCAGAATGATGATGTGTTGATGGATGTGTGTTATCAACCACAGCTGATATTGTCTGTAAAATGTGGGGTGTAGTAATTATTATAATTTGCTTTCATTCATGTGTGCTGTAACACGCTATGTAGTATACAACCATTGCTACATGGAAAGTATGTAATTATTCCATATATCGGCTTATTCTACTTGCATATAATTAAATAAATTGTTGCTGTCAGGTGGAAACTTTGTATTTCCACATTTTGTAATTTCTTTGTATAAATCATTACTGTTTGTCTGTGTTTTGCAAATATGCAACCAATGAAAGGTATTACAAAGAGCATTTTCAACCATCAACTTTGACAACAAAGTGTTTCATAATAAAAAGTGGTATTTAAAACAATTCATATTATAAAAACATATTTTTTAATTTTCTGAAATTTGTAGTTACAAGGTTTCCACCCTACAGCGACAATATACAAAAGGAGTGCAATCTGCAATTTCCGCCATTTTCAATAACCGTGATACAACCCCATGATGATCAATACCGTGTTAATGTTACGTGCCATAATATCGTAAATAATTTAGCACTTGTTTAAACTTTTGCCTTAAGAGTCACAATAGTCACAAACTCTCTCTCTGCCTCACTACACTTGTAAGTGTAATTCATTGGCCAAAATGAGAAAACACAAAATGAACAGAATTAAAGACAAATTTGACCTATAGTATTGTTATTTACAAACAAATACAATAGATACCGTGATAATGTTGTTATTGTATTGTGCTTTGGCCACGGTAACCGTGTTGTGAAAATCTAATATTGTGACAGCCATAATATACAGTAGGGATGACAATTTACACAAAATGCCTACTTTTCATTTATTTAGTTTGGCTTCCTCTTACCCCCCAAAATAAATTTCCTATGCATATTTGATCTGTATTTTAGATCATTTTTTTCCCAAAGACAAATTCATTATCTTACGAATGAGGCCCACTACACAAACATTAACGTGTAGAAATGCCCTCTCTGCTTTTCAACAGATAATCTGTGCTTTTCAAACCATTCCAACACACCTGAACAAAAGGGGCCTGTTGGCGGTTCCAGGTGCTGGTGCTTGTACCTGCGGAGCCAGGTGTGCTTTTATTTGTGGTTAGTGGTGTGGCAAACGTGTTTAGGATTGAGACCGTGTTGGCGCATCTCTGTACAATCCAACAGGGCCCTGATCGGATCTGCACAATCTCGACTCTTGCTGCAGGCTCCCTGCTGAGCCTCACAGGAGAGCACCCCCCACGCATCAAAAGAACAATCGGCGCTCGCAGGAAGAGAAACGTGTGGGAGAGAGTGTAATTATGCTCAAATAATCACTAGTCGGCGATCCATCGGTTGAAACGTGGAGTTTTCGCAAAAGCGCTTGTATTGTGTTTAATTGCGCAATATTATTTGAAGTGTAAAGGACAGTTCAGACCAAGAAATGTAACTATATAAAGATACAGTATTAGCGTCCACAACAATGTGTGCATTCTAAGCTTACGCTTTACAGTTTCCATTTTAAATGCGTGAGCCCTTTAAATTCTAATTCATTTTGATTGGCTCTTAAAGTGATCCAAACAATATTGTAAAATGATCATCACGATTATTTTGCTCAAACATTTTATCACGATTAATAATCATGAATATTCTGTCACTTGAAAACTTTTTCCCACTTCAGCGTAATTCATTCAACTTTACATCGTGAAGATGTTTGTGCATGCTATTAACACATTAATATTGCGACGATTATGCTTAAATAAATGTGTGAGGCTAAATCATTACAATGATTAAAATACGATTAATCAGTCAACTTGAATTCAAAATTTTATCTTAATACGTATCCGTATAATATCTTAATATGTAAATTACGTTATCTTTATATGCATTCTTGAGCTTACTGTGCGCAGTTTATTTACTAAATATTGTCTTCTCAAACTTTTGACAAACTTGCTCCTCCTCTGAAACAACTTTTTAAAACTGCTGATATCACCAAGACCTTTTCAGACCCTTGCATAACGTAAATATAAATAATATTTAAAAAATCACATTTGATCACAGCTTTCCAACGAATGACTGAATTTGTGTGCGCAAACAGGTTCAATATTATGCTAAGAGCTTAACCAAATCAGGCCTCTGTATTTGCACAACATGCAGGGCTTTGAGGTTGGTGGCAAATCGAGACATGGGTGTGCCGGATTCATTTCACACAAGGCTCATGGGCGTGTGCCTCGCCGTATAGAGGAACCGCAAACATGAGCTGAAGTTGAGGTCTGAAACCAGAAGACATCACAACTCCTTACCTTTTGTCAACACAGACACGCCTGCACACAGCACGCTTAGGTCTCGCTTTCAATACTGGAAAACAAATATCTTAAAAATAACATCGTTCTGATCACAAACAAATACATGTCTGAATATACCATATTCATGGCCTACTTGAGTGAAACGTGAGATTGTCATTGTCTGCGAGGCACCGCGGGGCTTGAAGTGTCACATATTCTCCAGTTGAACAATACTGAGCCTTCGTGTTTTTAAAAATGGAAGACACACTAGTCGCATCTGTAATTCTAGACCGCGGCTATTCAGCGCTGGTTCCTCTCTGACCTTTAGGTAATTCTTTATGATCGGCTCTTTCTGAAACACGCTCGACATGCTAAAACAATAAGTGGTGGAAACCTCAGACCCTAGAACCCTCAGAATGCACAATATGTGTGTCACGGACACACCCACAGAGGTGGCGTCAAAAAACATCTTATTGTCATCATAAGAAACGATGACAATGACAATCGTGATCTCCACAACTTCCAGGAAATCATTTACTAGTTTCAGATTACATCACTGATAGAAATGGTCAGATCTGAAATCATGTTCCCAACATGTGCTTAAATACAGCGACACCCAAAAATGTTGTCACTTTTTTAAACATTTAAGATTGTATGAATATCATTGCGTTCAATAAAAAAAAAATCAAAACTGTATACGTCACACATTTTAAAGACATACCCAGTACGTCTATAAGATGTCTGCTAAAGATCTGGAGATCTGAAAAACATCTGATGAATGTTTTAGAAAAGGCAGTTTTACATATATTCTCATAAACATCGTACAGACATCCTCTGTATGACATCTGAAACGTCTCGGAGACTAATTATAGATGAGCGAACAATAAAAAAGATGTTTTGCAGACATCAAATAGACGTCTCTGAGATGAATGTGTGCTATGAGGGTACACATTTAAAAGTTTAGTTTTAACACCTAAATACGTTTTGACAGTATTGTATTTACTGTATCTACCAGCCAATAAGATGTTTCCTGTATTACGATGTGACAATTAAAAAATATCATCAAAATAATGAAATAAATTCACATGGAATCTTAAACTTGTGAAATATTTAAGGGGTGGAGCAAGTTATTGCATTCGGATAAATGATCACAAAAATGTATTTAAAAATATTTTGGGCCAAATCATTGATAAATATACATTTACATAATATATTCATAGAATCTCTTTATTTATATACATTTATATAATGTATAGTATAATGTATTATAATATAATGTAATTATATAAATAATATATGATGTATATTTATCAATTATTAAAAAATGAATCCTAATTGACTTAAGGAAGCTTGAAGATATCACTGAAATGAATATGCACTTCAAGCAAACAAAGACTATCTGGATGCCAACCACTTAAAAGAGCTCAAATGAAATACGTATCCCGGTTTCTGCTTGAGATAAATGAATACAGAGGCCTTAATTGAGCCACTGGAAGGTGGGCGCCACATGTTACACTTTCCTCAGCTCCCCCATTGTGCGTTCCGTCATTGAGACCACAGGCGATGACCTTGAGAAATTCTTCCTGGCCAATAGGAAGGAAGATTCCTCTCGGTCTCTGATTTGCTGAGGATGGCAATGCATAATGCCTCAAATACACTTGTTAAGGGCCATGGAGAGCATTGAGCGTCTGTGTGTGTGTATGAAATACAACAGCATGCATCATATATATATTTTTATTCCTATACCAAATGTACATAGTAAATAATGCAAAAGTGGGCAAATTGTGTTGCGATTTTGTCCTGGCTTTAATAGCTTATGCTTTATTTACAAGTGTTTATAACTGCGAGCGTGGCGCATGCGCCATCATTTATCTCATTTAGCTTCTTGGACACACATCACACGTGCATCCCGGAGGAGGTCTCGTGGAAAAAGCAGAGCGCACCATGCACGGAGATATCACTGCACAGAATAATGACGTTTATGCAGATTGATTTACGGCAGCACTTGCGTATGATGCGTGATCTATTATCAACATTAGCAAGGCTGGGTCAAAATGATTGATGGCCATTTCACACGGGACAGGTTCACAACCGGCCAACAGTTTTTGGCCTCTGATGGGAAACAACATTAAAAATGACTGGCTGCACCAACAACCCTCATGCTGACTGCACAGGTTTCATCCCCCCCTGCCTGTTACCTGGAAATGGCAAAGAAAATTATAGGACCTGCTAGTCAAATTACACAATTTACATCTAAAATAAAACCACATACTGCACAATAAATGCCCAATTATCCTACAGTGTGGGGATATCTCTGATCTTTACTACAAAATCACAACCCTGAGGGAATTATAGGGCCCAACCTGTTAGACTTGTAACATGACCTACAGGGAGCACAAGCCCGTGGAGATCAGCTCCACCACAGACGCCCGCTCCAAACACATGGTGACCGAGACATCAGGTGGGTGTCTTCGCCAACATGATGAATGAAGTGAAAGGTCATTTCTGATGTCAGTCACGGTAAAGATGAAGCCAGGTGTAGTCCTGTTGAGCACTTACAGCTTTGTCTATTGTTCTCAAGTAGAGCTTTTGTCTGGGACCTCCATCTGTTCATGCGCTTCCTGAACTTGACAAGAAGAGCATGAAGCACTGGAGAACGCGTCAGGTGTAAAACTGTTGCTAGATAGATAGATAGATAGATAGATAGATAGATAGATAGATAGATAGATAGATAGATAGATAGATAGATAGATAGATAGATAGATAGATAGATAGATAGATAGATAGATAGATAGATAGATAGATAGATAGATAGATAGATAGATAGATAGATAGACAACATGACAATGACCCTCATAGCTTATAATTCATACCTGATATCTCGGACTGCGGGACGCCGTTTAACGTGAACCCTTTTCCGCTGTAGAACTGGCGCATGTCCGCGCAGCTCCGCGCTTTACCGCCGGCGTTATCCGCAGACAGAGACACCGAGATTATGGACACGAGCAGCGCGACCGGTGTAAAATCCATTGTGTCCGTATCCAGAGAGCGAACTGAACTCAATGAAGTCCACTGATGCCAATGCGCTATTCAAAACAGGTCCGGGACAGCGGATAAAACCACCCACTGTCTCTAAATGTACGAAAATCCACTTGTTTGAGATGTAAATGCACTTGTCGGGTTTCTGCGTTCACGCCCGTCCAAGTATACAGCTGGTGGTCCTGATGACAGAGGATGTCGGTTATTGATCAGTCCGGTGGGGATCTGTTTCTGGCGCTCATGTCTTTACGCACTATTAATAATGCATAACTAAATAATAATCTTTATAAGCACTACAGTCCGGACTGTAAATAAAGTCCCTTTAGAGATTGCTGTATGAATTGCGCCGGTTCTAGGTGCAACTGCTGCGCGCTCTTGCGCTGTCTGTCGCCGCTGTCCCGTTCTCGCTGAACAATAGCGGTGTTCGAGTCACAAGCGAGTCGGCTCCTTTGAACGACTCGGACGAAACAGTTCGGACGGCGTTTGTAATCACTCGACTCTTAAAGGCCTGTTCATACCAGACGCTGATACTCGCCGTGAATGTAAACAAATTATTGAGCGATTCACACCGCGGATGAAGCCTGAGAGAGATTATTTTAAAAAGTAACCGAATAGATTTTTATAGGCTACAAAACCTTAAAATATTACATTTACATTTAGTCAAAATCAGACGCTTTTATACAGAGATTTCAGGGAGCAATAAAGCGATATGTCATGGAGCAATAATACAATAGGTGCTAATACAGTTACTAGTTTCCACAAAAGCCAGAACAATACCTGTGGAGAGAAAGAGAGAGGGTTAGTTTTATTTATTTGCCTGTCAAGTATTCACAGAAGAGATTTTCGAGTAGTTTTTTGAATGTTGTGAGAGATGTGGTTGACCGGACTGAGTTGGGAAGAATGTTCCACCAGGAAGGAGTTGTGAAGGAGAATGAGCGGGAAAGCGATTTACTGCCCTTTTAAGAAGGCAATAGATACATTTCTGAAACAAAAAATTCATCAAGAATGTTGTTATGAAGAAGTTTTTGGAGTACACCTCATCCTGAGATAAACTCTACTCTTCATGATCTCAACAGGGATAACGGGTATAAAAAAATAAATGAATGCACTCCAAACTCATTTACTGACACAGGTCAGAGGTCAAATAGAATCTCGCCTTTAGAGACGAATGGCTTAAAGTGTATTTAGATTACATTTTAAAAGATATGTCATGAAAGTAGCTTATCTAAAAAAACATAAAACAGTGTTAAATGTTTTATAAACTAGGCTATTTGAAATAGATTAGACTAATGTGAGTGATTCAACGTCAGAGCTGATCAATGGAAAGTTGATGAGGATACGGACAAATCTCTGTGCTCATCTACAGATTTTAAAATTCCTTTATTCTCATGTATCCAAAATGCTACCGACACACATTTAATAGCTCTAAACACACAGTGTTTGTCAACAATCGTCTCTTTTGTGTTTTTTATTCCCAACACTTAATAGTTTCTTGGGTGTGTGTGTGTTAAAGTTTCTTCATCTGTGTCTTCGTGTTTCAGAGCAAGCGCGTGCATGTTTGTGCGCGTTCATGCGAGCGGCTGTATTAATGATGCGACTGGGAAGATAAACACATTTACGGATATTTCCTGTCACATCACAAATCTATATTATAGATAAAGTTGTTTGAAAGCGTACAGAAAATATGTCAGAGTAGTAACATTGTTTACGTTTCAACTTTTAACACAATGGGTAAGACAATCGATTTTTTTCATTTAAGTAAGTCTGAATGTTTGTTTTAAAGCATACAGTAAAACTATAAGGAAGCATATTGTCATGTAAACATGGCGTTTTTTAATCTAGTGATTTGAGCACCTTTAAACAATATGAAACCACTTCAGAATACTATAAGATAACGTGAAGCTGACGTCACGTCACACCCTATGTTGCATGTTGCAGTGGCGCCCCCATCTTGGGAGGATAATACTCCGCTGCTATTATTGTTTTGATATGTACTGTTACTTGTTTTGTTTGACAAATGGAGAAATCGAAAGTGAAGCTTTTCCTGAACCGACCTACCATAGTTACATTTCCTAATCAAACAAGAAAAACAAAACACTGCATTGAACGCACTAGCAGCCATCCTCCCAAGATGGGTCAACATTCAACGCGGCGTGACGTTGATTAACAAGCTCTATAGTTAGTTTACTAGTCGACGATGCTGTTTTCATTTTTCAAGCCATATATCAAATATGGAAAGACATCAGATTGACATAAAAAATAAAAATGATAAACCATAAGTGTGTAAACATCATACTCATCGGTATATTTCTCGGCAAAAAATGTACGTACGAAATTACACGCAGGGACTTCTGGGAACGCTTTGAAGTGACTCCAGTCAAACCACTGGAACACGCTTTGCCAACGTTACTGAACGAATCCAGTCCTGTGGAAGAATCAAAAAGGAGGGGTGGTAGAAACACCTGCAAGGTGTTAGCAGACGCCCCCTGCTGCCTTTCTTGATTACTGTAACAAAACGTATTGTGAATGTCGATTGATTTGGAGGCGTGATATTAAATCATTCAAGTTAAACGATGAAACATGAAAGTCGTTATTTTTCGGACGAGGGAGGTGGACGTGGGTCAGGCAAGGGGCAGGCAATGGGGAGAGGTAGCAGTCCGTGGGGGCAGGGTGGTGAGGACGGTGGAAGGAGCCAGGGGGAGCCTGGAGCAGGAGAAGCCAGATGGTGGTCCAGAGACCAGTCGGGGGAAGGCCCCAGGGTGGCGTCGGGGGACGGAGGAGCCATTTTGGAGATGTGGATGGCCGGCGACACCAGGGGGCCAAGTGACAGAGATGACGCCGATGGAAGGGGAGCCCAGGGTGGACCCGCACAGACGAAGAGCCAGGGTGACACTGAGGGTCCAGAGGACCAAGGCGAAGCAATTGGCTCAGGTGACCGCGGCAGAGGCGGGGACCCGGAAGACCGCGGTGGAGCCAGAGCGACCGAGGATGACGGTGGGTCCGGAGGGAAGGAGGAGCCTGACAGAGCTGGGCGGGACCAGCGGGGACTCTGAAGAGCTGGACGGGTCCTCATTCACTCTCTGTGGCAGGAGTGGGGGCGGGGTTTCCCTCAAAGCCCTCGAACTCCACGAGGACTCCCACAGTGATAGATGGTGTTGCCGGCTCATGCAACTGGTCAGACGTATCATGAGGCTCAGGCTCCGGGGGGCAATGATGGGTCAATCGTGGGCTCACATACTGGCTCTTGCGTCACGGTGGACTCAGGCTCTCTGTCTGCGGGGGGCTCTGGCCGACACTCTGTGTCTCAGGTGATGGTTGCTGGCTGGTCTCTGGGTTGGGAGTGGGACTGGAGATGTCCTCGGCCGGGCAAACGAAAAAAAGAGTCCATTATTCTCCAGCACACACTCCACAAAAGTGGCGAAATTCTCCTTGGGACTATTTGCTGGGCGGCGTGGTCAGGGAAGTTTGTAAGGCACGCCAGATCTAAAAAGTTCCTGGTGTGGTCATCCAGCGAACGGTCTCCCTGCTCCAGGCAGATCAGCTAACCCTAATCTTTTAAAAGCACGTACTTCTGTACTTTTATTTGAGTAAGAATCTGTCTTTACAACTTTTACTTGTAGTGGACTAATATTTGACCAGTAGTATATGTACTTTCACTCAAGTAAGGAAGTTGTGTACTTCGTCCACCTACCAGAAACTCTTTTAAATACAAACATAAATAGTATTAAACATGAACAAATATCCCCGTTTCATCATTTTGATAAAAGATGTATAAAATAACATTTTATTGCAACTTTTACTCTCCCAATTCAGCCCCGTGCAAAGCATGATGGGAAGTGGAAATCCTGTGTGGAAAGTTATTTATGTATCTCGACTCAAATGGATTAAGTAAAGTGGTTCAAAATAATTGTGTTGTGTTAACTTGATTTATTTAAGTAAATAGAACAAGCATCACATATTATTTTGATCTACTTGATTGAAACATGTTTAACAATTTAAAATGTAAACATTTAGTTAAGCCAAAGTTAGTTTCATCCGTTTAACACAACGCAATAGTGTTTGAACATAAAACCTAATAAAATGGTGTTAATTAAAATTAAAATGAATTGTTTAAATAAAGTGAACAGTATCGTAAAATCATTTTTTTGAGTAATCCACAAGCTCTCAACCCCTGATTGTTTGATCAGAGGTGCCAGTGAAAAAATGAAAGTGAGTCATAAGTGAAATACAAAAAGAATAAAGGGTTCACCTTTACAAGCTTTCAAAGGAAATTTTCTGGCATGCCTATGGCAGTTGCCATGCACTTTGTTGGCACCAAAAACGTAGCAACAGCAAAATACAGGGTTTCATTGTGGCAGGAGACCAGGAAATATTGACAGGTTAATTCGCATCTAAATAACAAAACCCAGCAGATCAAACGAAGCCGCATAAATTAAAACACGTCTAGATGACATGATTCAGGTTTGTGCTGTCTGGGTGTGACTGGTATAAATGTCAAACATTGCTTATCTGTTGACTAGAATATGTCGAAAATGATTAATGTAAGAGACACAAAATAGTCACAAACAGATTTCTTCTGGCATGCAGCCTGGGATCCATGTACATAACATGTAAAGCTGCTGTCAAATAAGAATTAGGCCTACATGTCTCGGTGGTTGATACTGAGGAGGTGCAAGAATAAAATCTACATTTCAAAGAGACACGAGAGGGAGAGATCAAAACGACATGTGTATAGGCCTACTTTAAAATCGGATATTTTATTTATCTATTTATATGCAAGGTTTTATTTCGACAATATAGCACAGTCAGACAGAGTTACAATGAAAAGTGACATTAATGAATTCAAGCCAAAGATTTAAGACCGTGACGTCATCCACAAGTTGTGTAAAGAAAGCGGTAAATGTGGAAGAACAGTTAAATGTCAGCGTTATGCAATGCTGTAGGGCTTACATATGGCTAAAAATAACGTGAGTACAGCCTACAGCCTACAGTACATATGGCTAAAAACAAATTTCTAGGATTAAATGAAAACCTATATTTGTTATTTTTAAATGTTGTTGTGCACAACAATAACATATGCACACTTTGTATACATAAATTTCAGTATAAATATGTTAATGTACAATTTGACTAATGCACAAAAAAATGTAGAATTGCACAAGCAGTTGGGTAAATCTTGTGAAAAGACAAACTGTGAATGAATGTCTGGCCATTTTTAACCCCAAAGTAAATGTCCTAAAATCATGTTTAACCCAAAAATCATTTTATTGAGTTTAATGAAAATATAAATTTTTAATATGTGGCAATTGCAATACAGCAGATTTATAAAGCAGAACAATGTAGCTGTTTTATTATAGAAATATTTATTAAATAAAAATATAAATAAAAAAATGATTTACTAAAGAACTGCTATTTAGGTGGTATTAATAAGAACTTGAGGAGGGTAATGTGAACTGTTATAGAAATCATGCAAAAAATATAAAGTGTTTTTTTCCTATTTAAAAAAATAAATCAATTTATTGATTTATTGTTTACTTTTATTTTGAGGTGAAAAATGACCCAGGCATTTCTTGCTGAGATTCACCCAGGTAGACATATTAAAATATAGATCATACAAGCAGATAAAATATTAAAATTCCTCATTCGTCCTCAAATATATTTCCACACATACAGCAATACATGCAGCCATCCCAACTATGGCGTAATATGTTTTATTCTCAAACGTACCGAACTATACGAGCATATTTGTAAATCATTCATCTTCGATGATCTGAAATTGAAATTGATATGAAATATTACAGTAAACCACCAACTATGATAAAAGTGACAATAGTCTCACTCACACTTACTGTACATTTCAGTAACAGTACACTACTTAGTAGCTACATAAAACCCTTTAAAACAGGACAGAGCAAATAAACAGTACGAATAAGCGGTGGTTTTTGAACAGGCGACGTGAAAAGTCACATGCTGGGAGGCTGACGTGAAACAAATGTGCAGACTTCTAAGGGAACTAGTGCAATGCATGAGTCTCTCTTTTATACTCCAGTTAGGTCTGTGCTCTGGACCGTGAGCGTCAGACGGCATCAGACGAGAGGAAGAGCAGCATTATGGGTAACAGAGTAAGAATTCGGATGGCTGAGAGGGTTGGCGTGGCTCCATTGACGTTCACCCCAGGTTTGGGTCTGGAGTCTGGGCGCTGGTTCCATGGAGGAATTTGTGCGTTGATTTTCCTCTTGGCATTGTCTTGAGGATCTGTGAAAAATGTGTGAGAGTGATTAGTTTTAATGTTTTTTTTTGAAGGCTAATAAGATATTTTGAAGAATGTTGGTAACCAAACAACATTGGACCCATTGACTTCCATTGAATGAACACAAAACCACAGAGACATTTCTCAAAATATCTTCTGTGGTTTTTTTTAATCATTTTTTGGGGGGTGAACTGTCCCTTTTACCAGAAAAAATATGTAAATGAGAAAGACTTTGAGAAAACCCAATGTGGATGCAGTGATAAATGCTTGTCGCACACACACTAATAATAGTTTTGTCTTTGGGTTGAACATATGTGCATTGCACAGCAGACGAGCAGGGCGATATATCAACACCAGGCTAAGAGCCTAGCGGCGGCGTGCCCTAACAAACAGACGGAATCCAGCACATTAATGTGTCACGGTGGAATGATGCATAGCGTCCATGCGGACACAAA
Organism: Triplophysa rosa; assembly: GCF_024868665.1. NCBI lineage: Eukaryota > Metazoa > Chordata > Actinopteri > Cypriniformes > Nemacheilidae > Triplophysa > Triplophysa rosa. Next base: position 11,167,098 of record NC_079914.1, read on the forward strand.
TGACTTTAGTGTGTCGACATAGCAGAAGTATGTGCATGAGGGTGCAAACCTTCACGTCTCGATGTTTTCTGAGCATCAATTTGCTTGTTTTCCAACATAAACAAGACGAGACGAAACAACAAACCTCTTTCCTCTTTCCAATGAAACTCAACCTGCCTCTCGAAGACAATAGCCATTGTGCCATGTGCACAATACACAATGGGGTTCATTTATCTCCAATCACTGCAAGGTGATCTGTTGATGTCGATTAAAACGGTAAAGCGATGTGATTTGTATCGAGGTTAAGAGCTAATGGCCATAGGGCTGGTTGGTATTGATGGGTGAAATGCATAAAAATGATACTGAGAACATGTTGTGTGAAACAGTATGAACACATGTGGCGTGTAATATAACACTGAACATGTCATGCAATAAATTTGTCTAGATTGGAGATTTATTTAGCATATTGTTTTTGTTAGCATATAGGCATGCTTTTTGTTTTTATCAAAATGCAAATCAGAGGAATTCATTTGCACGGTTACATGTGTGCCGACAAGTATCTTGGCATGTTTGAATATGTCAAAGAGATTTTTTCACTCAATTCATATATTTCGACACCTGCAGAAATGTCCGCTAAAACTCATTCAAAACAGCTGCCTTTGGCTAAATAATTAATCTCACGGCATGTCTACGCCGTTTTCAGACCTTCTACACTGGAAGTGTTGAAGCTAGACCTTTGGGAGTCCATTAGCTGCCGATTTATTGCTTGCAGTCTAGTATTTCAAGTTGGTCGGTTCTTGAACAGAATAAAATGTAATGCAAAGCTAACTTTGGGTGTGCAGTCAAAAGCTTAAAATTTTGATTCGACGGATATTAAAAATGCATTCAGCTTCTACGCAGGCGGTTGTTCAATGCCAACATACAACAACAGGCAATGTATCGAAAGCCATAATTGTTTTGACATGCGCCCACTCATTCGTAATACGACGGCAAACAATATAATTACGGGAAAAACGTGTTTACTCTCTGTCTATCAAATACGCAAGTGAAGCGTGACCACATGTGACAAAAAGAATGATTGCATTTCAGATTCTCCCATGAACCTTTAGGTGTTGCAGGAACAAGCTGCCACAGCACTCAGAAGACACCCGAGATCTGAAGCGAGTGGATGGTTCTCAACGCCTCACAGAGCACAGCCGGCAGACTTAATATATTAGCATGACACTGAAGTGTGCGCTGGGCCTTCTTTGACCTAGTTTTGACAATATACATACAGCCTAATCCATTACGAACACGAACCTGTGAGAAGTCTATACACAACTTCATTTGATTTGGTTGTAAAAAGCTTAAAAACGTTTTGTTTAGTGTAGCTAACCAATTAATTGAGTGCAAACCAGGTCATGTGATCTCAAAATGGCGGCCACCACTAGGGGGCTCACCTTTATGTGCGCTAAAACCAGCTTTTCTACGCGAATTATATGACTAGATTTTCAAAATCTATTTGAGAAAAATACTTTTAAAAAAAGTACAACTTTTGTGTCTTACGTTTTCAGGAAAAACTACTTCGAAAGATAACGTCCCTTTGCAGACAGAGCACTATTGTCAGCTTGTCCGCCCACAACGTAGGTATAATTATGTGTGGTAGTTGGCAGCCGCTAACCTTCTTGATGTTTATAAGCCCGAAGACAAAACATTTCTATTCATTCATTTAGTTTTGTTTTTCTTGAACCAGAGGTTGGAAAAGCAGGTGTTGAAATGTGATCGTCTACCAGCAACGGCAGAATTATGAATGAGAGTTTATGCGGCAGGAGACATTCAAATTACTGCTTCCTTTTTAATTAAAGTGACGGAAAATGAGACAGAAATGAGATGTTCACATACCGATGAGCGTTCGGAGCTTTGGTAATGGCTAGAAAAAAACGACTCTCTTCTGCAGTAATGTCTGTTAATATGTGAATACGTTTCTGTTAATGCTGTTACTCTTAAAAAAACATGTTCACATGGTATTGTAATTAGATTCACAGAATGCCATAAACTTTTTTTGTACAAATTGTCCTGATTGCTGTGCAGTTTCCAAGGTTTTGGGTGGTTTTTAGTGTGTTGTTATGACGTTACTTGGATGTTCTGAGTAGTTGCTTGGGCATTGTAGTATTTGCTTACTAGTGTGAGTCTCTGGTTAATTATTTTTTGTAGTTTCGTTAAATTATTTTTTTATATTTTTAGTTTTCCTGTTAATTTTGAGCAATTTTTTTGCAGTGCTTTCATCACATTTATTTATTTATTATATTGCATTATGCGTTTTTATTTCAGTGTTAGTTTGGTTTTTATTGATTTTTAGCTAATGATTTTAGAGCCTTAAGCTTCATTTTCTTATGTCACAAAAAAAAAATGTATTTAGCTTTTCAAATAATATTAAGGCCTTTATTTTATTTGATTTATTTTTTATTAGACCCTTTATACACCCTTTTTCATCTACTGTAGGCTACTACTTTTATCACCTTTTTCCATATCTTGTCTCATAGTTTCTTTGATAACTTGCTTTTTTTAGTGAATACCACTTAATGTACCAAATAAATGAGTCTAAAGCTAATACCCACAATACACTCGCGGACATGACCAACACCATATGTCAAACGAATGATGTTTTTATTAAACACTAAGGGCTAAATCTAAGCAAACCTGCTGTTTTAGACAAAACGTCTGCAATATTTCCCACAGCTGGTGGTTTAAACTAGCCGGTTCCCTTGTTTTACCCCTGGGAGTCAATCTAATCTTCCTTCACATAAATGGGGGAAGGGTGAGAGAAAGCATCTGATCTAAAGGAAACTTGAAATTATGTTAGCATTAGCAACTAGCCCAGAAATTCAGTTTGCGAACGCAAGCAATGGAGTGCTGCAGGTGGTGATAGACAGAAGATTGCACATTCGTGTCAGATGAGGTCACCTTAATCAGAGTTTACCAAACTGTCAGAGCATGCCCGCTCCGATGTCTGATGCTGAGAAAATAATCTGATAATTATGAACCCAGACACACATGAATGCCGACACCGTAACATGAGAGCGTTCACCGCTGTGTGCCATACAAACAACAGTCAAAGATTATTGACAATAATCTTTTGTCCCAGACATTTGTACAGGAACTGTTGTATGTATAGATGTGTACAGTTTTGCCCTTTTTAGAAGTAAATTTATATTAATAATTGTAAACAAACAGTTTACTGTCTTGTTATTTTGAAGTCAAATTCGTCAACATGTTCCTGGTATTTTATGTACGACTATAGGTGCATGTTATTCCAAATTACAAAAAAACAAAAAAATTGTTTTTCCAGTGTATAGTTTTTGGAGGGTCTATTGAGAGAAATGCAATATGATATACATAACTATGTCTTCAGAGATGTATAAAGACATTATGAAGCATTATGTTTTTATTACCTTAGAATGAGCTATTTCTATCTAAATACGCCATGTTGTTTATACAGTAGCCCTGAACGGACAAACTACTGCGTGTTTCAACAGAGCTTGCGTGACAAACAGAGCAAGTTTCGTAAATACGTTATCTCCTTCGGCAAAGAAGCAAAAACACGACAACATCTTTGTCCTCTGTCAGCCACCGTAGTACTTTGAAAGGGAGGGGTGAGGGGTGGAGTGAGGCATTGGTTGCAATTCGCAACCTCACCTCTAGATGCCGCTAAAATCTCCACATTGCTCCTTTAATTATATTTTTCAATTGAATAATTTGCTACAAGCTTAAATTCCTTCTTTTACGTCACAAATCGCTTACAAACCTGTCTCTAACCGCTTGGTTCCATTGCAGTACGTATACAGCCATGATCGTATATGATTTCCAACAGATAAAATCTTTCCATTTAGTACCTTGTTTCATCTTAATACAAGCTGCATAATGGAATTAAACTGGGTCGCGAACGCCCTTATGTGTCGACTTTGAAAAAGGCGAAGATCATTTGCATGAACAAAAATTCGGGTCACACGCTCGTCCCCGCATACAAACACCATTACTGTTTGACCTTCATCAGATGCTTGAGGTTGGGGGGTGTAAAGGTATCTCTCCTCGTCCAATCCTTGTTGAATTACTAATGAGTTCTTTATTACCCAAGCCACGATTCCCCAGAGATGACTATGGCAGCCGACCCACACATCACAACCAACACGTACACCCGCTTATACGAAACGGCTGCGGAAAGCAAACGCACCGTCTCTTTTGTAATTTATCCTTGCACATTAACAGCATTAATTGATTTATTAAACTAGAGTGTTCTTGAGTTGGCACATTGAGTAATGAGGCTTCTTTCGCTCTCAACAACAGCCATTCAATAGCGCGGGTATGGATGTCACTTAATTAATCAAAGTATAGCTGGCTGAGAGTTTGGAGGACAGTCCAGTCGCCGACATAATCGGAGACCTTCATTTTGGCTTTGATAGAGGTAAACGGAGTCTTTCATTAGCACATGACCAGGATTGGATGAGGCAACTTGTACATTACAAAGATAGGCCAACTGAAGCAACTTGGGGTTGATGTCTTGCTCAAGGGTACAGTTGTGAAATTTAAAGGTATAGTTCAACCATTTATTCATCATTATGTTGTCCATAATCTGTATATGACTCTTTCTATTGCAAAACACAAAAAAATATATATTTTAAGAAATGTCTCTGTGGTTTTGTGTCCATACAATGGAAGTCAATCAATGTTGTTTGGTTCCCAACATTCTTCAAAATATCTTCTTTTGTGTTCTGTAGAAGTAAGAAAGTCAAACACATTTGGAATGACACAAGGGTGAATAAGTGATGACAGAATTTTCATTTTTGGGTGAACTGTCCCTAATGCATCATTCCTTGCAAGGTCAAATGTACTATTTGGCTGTTAAATGATGGGTAAAAATATTGATTTTCTTTTCATATTCTTGAATATATACTTGATATACTTAAAATCCCAATGATCAGTTCAGTTTTTTTATGTATGCTTTTTTATACTCAAGTGTTAAGGATTTGTTTCATTCGGCTGGAGGTAGAGCTCAGCAAGTGCTTATCAGACTCTGGTTCTATAAACAACTGTATACAATTACATTTTAAATACCACATCCCCCTCACGCTCTGCAGAATCAGAGGTCTGATGACGGACAGAAAAGGACAAAACAGGGACATAAATAAATAAATAGGATAGGATACGTATGGTGCTGTGGTGCAGTGGATAGAGCCTCTGTCAGGCCCGCGCACGGACATTTTGAGGGGCAGTGGCCGAAACAAGAAAAGGGCACCAAGGGTTGGGGAACGAGAAGACAACACACGCTCTTAGAAATGTCTTTCTACTTATCACACTGTAGCACTAAGCAAATATGTAAATCTATATTTTATGTTGTACTGTGTTAAGGTACAACTCTTTTAAACATTTATAGTAGCCAATACAGCATTTTCACAATAACGTGATTTGTTGAAATTAAAAACATTTTTCAACATTATTTGCTTGTGCAAAAGTGATATCTACATTTATGCATTTGGCAGATGCTTTTATCCGACGTGACTTACATTGCATTATTCTATACATTTGTTTCTAAGTATGTGCAATCCCTTGGATTGAACCCATGACCTTGGCGTTGCTAGTGCCATTCTCTAACCACTGAGCTACAGGAAATATCGATGCATTAACATTAACAAATGATTCAATGATTTTCACATGCTATCCTGCTATGGGCTCCTATTAACATATTCTTAATAAAATGATTTTTATATGATATATGTTATAGATGTTATAGAAATGTACAGCACACAGCAGTTACAGTGTTACAAACTGTCAGCTTTGTGAAGGCATTTTCTACAAAGTGTGTCAACACGGCCCTGTCTCTGGTATGTTGTGCTGTGGTGCTCATGTGACTCATGCAGGTTCGAATCTACAATGTTGTGATCGTTTTTCTCTTTCTCACCTTCTCTTTGTCTAGTAAAAATGCTAATTTGCTTACTTTGGAAAAACTTTTTTGAAAAGCTTACTTTGGTTTGATTGCTTACATTTAATACTTAGGGTTAGATGTTTCAACTGAGCATAAGTGTGAGCAATAATAATTAATGAGGCTTGTCTTTGCCGCTAGAGGACCGCTATTAATTTATGCCAGAATGACCCTCTAAAGCAGTTAAAGGTGAAGTCCACCTAGACCCCAAACAGAAGCATCCTTCGTTACCAAGGCAACCAAAACCAGGCCTAGCGTTTAAGCACAACAGAATGAAAGCTTCAGATTCAACACAGCTGTATTAGCATTATTGACGCAGATGGTGAACGTACCGTCTCACATCTGACTCTCAGGGGCTGCAGGAACAGATCAATGTGAAATTTTCATGCAGATCTCAGAGGACATGCACGCAAAATCATTCCCGTTCTGCATCCAGAAGCTCAGAGCACCCCCTAAAACAGACCTCGGCTTTCGTCTGAGGTGGCCGTAGAGACGGACAATAAACCACAGTGCTTATTTGTGTGTGTTGTAGTCACAGACAATTACAACAAAGTACTTCGAGAAAAACAAACAATGCAAATTGCACGTCTTATCTCAGCATCATCAATAAGAAGAGAGAGAGAGAGAGCGAGCGAGAGAGAGAGAGGTGGGTATCATAATGCTCTGGTCACCGTTAATGAACCGTTTCCTGTGAAATGAATAATTGATTGATTATCATCAGCTCTGTGGTTGCTGCCGGGTGGGGGGGGTGTACTTCGGTGACCCTGGATGAGACTGGCTGTCATTCAGCAATTCATTTTTCATCAAGCCAAAGGGATTTGAGGGATTTAAAATGGCCATACCAGCAGTTCATTTTAGCAAGTAATCGGTATTGGGAAAAGAAAACAGATTAAAAACCGCTATGCTAAAATAGAGAGGACGAAAGTGCACGTTTAACTATCGTCAATTTCACAGCACAGTAATTCATGCTTAAAAGTAAGCTTTAGTTGTGAAAACTTCTCTATTGGTGAGGATATCAGGAAAACAAAATAAATTCATCTCTGCTTTAGAAGCTGCAAAGGTATTCTTAAATAACTAAATAATTGGTGTGCAAATTTTAGCGTTAACCTAGACTACATGGCTACACAAGCCAAATATTGCTCTAAAAACATTTAAGCATTCAACAAACATTCTCTAAAAAGAGTTGTTATACTTATATTATTGGGATTCTTTTTATATTAGTTTTATTGTATTGTATTGTACTGTATAAATATTTTGAATTAGCTTTTATTTTTTCATGTTAATTTTAGTTTACTTTTTATATTTATTATTATTTTTTAAATTTATTACCACATAATTCATTTTTATTTTAATGTTCCTTTTAATTGAGTTTTCTATTAATTTTTAGTACGGCTGTCAAACAATTATTTGCAATTAATTGTATGCAAAATAAAAGTTTTTGTTTACATAATATATGTGTGCATACGGGGTAAAAAAAAAAAAAAAAATATATATATATAATTTCAATTATATACTAATATAAAAATGTATATACACTAGGCATGGGCCGGTGTGAGATTTTGACGGTATGGTAACCTTAAGCCAAACTATCACGGTTTTGCGGTATTGCAGTTGCAGCTTTAAAATGTGTTATTTTAAATGTCTGAGTAAAAAACATTGAACACAATAGATTTGATTTTTAAGCAACACAAAATATTTGGAACTTTTAAATGCATTTCCAGAAATTAAATTTACATGCATTCATCCATACACATATACATAAATAAATTTAATGCAGATGAGCAAACAACTAATTACGCATAAACAAAATATAGCACAGAACCTGATGGATTCCTGCAAACAGCTCATACCTTTGGAACGGTATAACAGAAACTTTAGTGGTCTTAAATCCGTGACTTCCAAACCGCGATATACCTTGAAAACGGTATTCGGCCCATGCCTAATATACACATGTAAATATTTCTTAAATATATTCATGTATGTGTGTATATTTATATATACATAATTATTATACACAGTGCACACACATAGTATGTAAACAAAACTTTAATTTTGCATACGATTAATCGACAAACGAACGAACAAACGAATAACGAATAATCATTTGTCGAACAAGCGAACAAATTAATAATCGTTTGTCAGCCCTAATTTTTTGTAAATAGTTGTAGTACCACAACTTAAACTTTTCAATTTATCGCTGAGCAAAATTTCTCATTTTTGATTAGTTTAAGTGCTTTTATAGTTGCAGTTTTAGTAAACTATAATAAACCTTGGAGAAGGGTAAAAGGTGACATCACAATTTTTTTTATGTCGGAGCTCCTGAGCAACAGTAAACAAATTTCAAACAGCAGCTCTGCTTTGAAAATTGGTGCAATATCCTGCGGCACCCAATTCTCTTAATCTATTATTAGGTGAATCTTTTATGTGAAGCATGCTTTTCCACCACAGCAGTTTAACAATGCCATATTGATTTAGTTGAAGGAATTAATTAAATGTAAATGTGATTAATTTATGTTTTAATGAATAAAATAAGATTTTATTAATTCAATTTATGATTCATATTTAGATGCAAGAGATCAAGAACATCCAAATGTTCCTGTTATTGTCCGAACTGTAAATAATGAGAAGAGACTGACCTCCTAACACAAACACATGGCAGAAAATGACTCTGGGTTTCTAAGCAACGTGGGTACAATATCGTCTCCCGGGAGCTTGGGATCATGTAAACGCAAACAGACAGTTGACTGTGAGCTGTCGCCGCAGAGGACGAGCGGGAACAAACTCACCTGTCTCGCTCTCGCTGTGGCCCGATTCTTGACAGCCGTCTTCATCATCGCACTCGCCGCTTCCATCTGTTGCGTCACCACTGCCCGTCTCAGCATCTCCGTGACCATCTGCTCCAAAACCAGTCTCACCTCTCATCTCCTGTAACAAAACAAATCACAGACAGCTCTTAAAACACACACACATTCTTATGAGAGCATGACTGGGTGGACTTCAAAAGTGTTTATTCACTTACTACTTTGACATGTTTTAGTTTTTTGGTTACATTGGTAACTTAAAGATATCTGAGGGTAACAAATAATTACATTACAATATATTAGGGATTCTTAAATGAATACTTTTTTCCCCATCATTTATTCATCCTCATGTCATTTTAAACCTGTATGACATTCTTTCTCATGCAGAACATAAAAGAAGATATTTTGAAGAATGTCAGTAACCAAACAACATTGCACTCCATCGACCTCCATTGTATGGAGACAAAACCACTGAGACATGTCTCAAAATATCTTTTGTGTTTCACAGAAAAAAAGAGTCATATACAGGTTTTGAATTACATGAAGGTGAAAGTGATACTTCAGGCCTGAATCAAAATTTCTCCATGTTTGCCAGTCGGAGTTATAATACCACGTATTCTTTTACTTCCAAGCGGTGGAATGGGAATTAATGGGGGGCAATTTTTTGAAGCTCCAAAAAGTGCATCCATCGATCAAAGAACGGCTCCGCTCCGTGGTCTAAACAAAGGTATTCTGAAGCGAATCGATGTGTTTGTTTAAGAGAATGATCTATATTGACGACGCTATTAAAGATAATGTCTAAAATCCGCTGCAGGCAAACAAGAGGCTTGTTTTTCCGGCAAATGACGCAGGCAAGTACACAGGTAAGTTCCTGTGACGAACACAGCATTTTTCGTTTTCAGCCAATAGAAACACCGCCTCCTCTGGGCGGGAGCTTTTGTCACCGGAAAAACAAGCCTCTCGTTCGCCTGCAGCGGATGTTAGACATTCTTGTTAATAGCCGTTCTTTGATCGATGGATGCACTTTTTGGAGCTTCAAAAAATTGCCCCCATTCACTCCCATTCTACCACTTGGAAGTAAAAGGATACATGGTATTATAACTCCGACTGCATTATTCTTCAAGAAGAACGTCACATTAACTTAGAATGCCTTGAGGGTGAGTAAAACATGGGTCAATTTTGATTCAAGCCTGAAGTATCGCTTGAACAAATGACTTCAAATTGTGTACTTCAAATATTACAACAAACAAATCTTAAAGTAATACATAAATATGTACATAAATTAGTTCATTATCCTCCATTAATACCTTTAGATGACTAAACTGTAGTTGCTAAGCAACCTGATGTGAGGTCACAGGTGTGCATATATCAAATATTTTACACTGAGTCTCATCCAATAAGAATCAAGAATTCAGAACTGCATATTTCATAATGGCCATCACCCATCTAATGTGTTTTGTAAATGATTCCTAATTAGTGGCTATGATCAATTTGGCACTATATTATTTCATAATTTTCATTCTTTTTTAAATTTATGAGAAAACTCATTCATCTTTATTCACCACCTGGCACAGACTGCAGCTATAATGACTACAGCAGCGCTACTTTGAATTCTTAAGCTGTAATGGTAGAGTTTCGTTGAAATTTGTCTCTTTGAAGCATGCGAGTCAAAATCATCCATCCAGTCCAAATAGCTCCATGTGTTTCACCAGAAGTCTTTCAGACAAGAAGTACAAAACTAGAATGCTTCTATTAAAATCAATTTTCCATTAAAAATGTTTAATAGCCAGTCTTAACGTTGATTTTTATTATATACAACTATGTAGAGCAAGACTATGTAATGGAAATATATGATTTGATCTATTGTTTTGGACAAAAATTGCTATGAAAGTGATAACAACAATAATTTTTCATTTGTATAGTTGTGGTATAAACTCTATTTTCTAAGCTATTCTATTAAATTTAGAAAGATTTGTATAGAACCTTGGTGCCTTAACTTAGTTACAATGAAACCTGGACGACTTCTATTGGTTTCTACTAGTTTAAATTCTTCGTTAAGAATTTAATTCTCCTGCATTTCTCGCTCTTTGACACCGAACCGCGGTGAACTTCAGACAATTACATTTCACAGTGACTGAATGAGGTCCTCTTGGGATCTGTTAATGAACCGGTGCGTAATGAATTATGCCACGCGTCCGGCGAATGCCATGGTAACACAACTGGAATGTCTTCTGCCTCCCCTCCATTTAGATAAAAAAGCAGGATGTAATTTTTAGTGCTTTCCTTTTCCCGGCCTGATTCATTATTCAATTTAGCCGCATATTACATTTTAATGGTCCTGTTTATGATACCAGAAAAAACAATTAGAGAACAATCTCTCGTCCACATTGCTTAACCACAGTGCTCAGTATTATACAGCATGTATTTGTATTAAAATCTGTTTAAAAATAAAAAAAATATTTTACTCTTGCATGATAAAGATTTCATAATTTCAAGATTTCAAAAAAAGATATTTTGAAAAATGGAAAACGACACAAAACCAATGCAAGTCAATGGGGACCAACGGTTTTCTGTTACCAACATTTTCCAAAATATCTTCTTTTGTGTTCTGCAGAAGAAAGAAATACAAGTTTGAAATGACAAGAGGGAGTGTTAAAAAGGACAGAATTTTCATTTCCATTTTGAAGGTCAACTACTCCTTTAAATGCACCTTCTTCCCAAATCCCCACCCTCCAATTTCTGATTGACAGGCAGAAAATGTATCTGATTTGGTAGTTTTGTGCCAGAAAGTATAGCGTGGGCCAACCCTCTGACACTTTTTTTGCTTTGCAGACTGCTGTCCCAGGGTTAGATCAGATTTTCCCAACATTTCCCAACACATCAGCCTTTGAAATGATCTGTCTTGGTTTTATCCAAACCAATTTACAGTGCATTTGAAATATACATATTATCAGTTTGTGTCCTGTGGAAATCGAACCCACCAGCTGAGCTACAGGAACGTGAAGTCTTGTCATAGAACATACATATAATCGCCTGCTGTATTAGATACAGTATGTGAGATTCATCCATGAAGCTGATTTAAAAGGCTTTTCTGTATTTCTACCAATTACAAGTACTTAAAACAAAACATGTAATATCTGTATGTGTATACAAAGCAATAAGATCCTTTGGATGGTGATGATGATGATGGTGGTCTTTGTTGCTAAGCCATGTTTCCTTGACAACAGGGCTCATCTGGTGACTTAAGCCCGTCGGCTGGATGTGCCTCTGATGGTCAGAGGAAGGCGATACAGGGTCACATTTGGCAGCGGTCTGATAAATATCTCTGTCATTCATGCACATCTAGCTCACATCCAAACTATCTCGCAAAGAAACAGAGCCATTGGTACATGGTCACAATTACAGAAGGCTCGGCTGTCTTTAAATTGCCTTGAATTATTACATCAGCGTGTGCGTATGTGTTTGTGTGTTGATATATGTATATACTAGGAGGGGGTTATGAAAGAATTCATACTCATTAGCTTTTCCCCGTGACACATCTTGGCTGTACAAATCATGCCCGCAGTATCTTTGCTCGCCGTTTTTACATGGTGGACTCATCAATAACTTGGCTTTATGCAAATGAGTGTTACATCATATCGTCCGCTCAAAGCTAAAGGATGCACAGATGATTCTGGGGGGGGGATAATAGCAACCTTTGATGTAAACTCATCCTTCAGAGGCATAAATCAGTCCCGCAGGCGCAGGGTAAGATGACTCGTTTTTGTGACACTGCGTTGCAATATTAATTTTTCAATAAGCCGTAATACACATTGCATGGAGCTGTGCACCAGGGCAAGACACATGATGGACATTTTGAACATTTTTTGTCTCAATTTGGGGTGAAAATATTCAGCGGAATGAATTTAAATGAGCAAATTTGTTAAACGGAATTGAGATATATGCATTCACATGGGTAGCTGAAAAAGTGATCATACTGTATTATGTGAAATATTTAATACACAAAACAAAAATTAAAATGGAGTTAAAAAGTTTTATTTTTGCAGAAATGTGTTGTGTAGTTCGCTTGCGTAATGCTTAAATATTTAGCCTGCCTTGTTAGTGCATAAAGTTTTCCTGGTTAACACAGTACATCAATAGGACATAAGAATGCAAATTTGGCACCCAAAATCTTCTGAAAAGCATCTGTACAAGTTCATAATTTTACGTAGTGCGTAGTTACTTGCTTGAATATTTGCCACTACACTGCAGAAAAATATTCTTTTTGTCTTGTTTTATAGTAAAAATATGTGTTATATTTGCCAGTGGGGTGAACTTTATTACTTTCATACTTTTGCTTTCATTGCACAAAAAAGTTGCAAGCAAAGAATCCCCCCCTGTTTTTACCACATTTTAGATTTAATATCTCATCATTTTACTTTTCAAGTGTGTCTTGTTTTAAGGATGTTTGGGTATTTTTATTGGAAAACAAGACAGAAGCAGAAGCAAGCAAATTTTGGACGTTTCTTCTAGACCTCACTATGGACTTGTGACCCTTACAACTAATGAAACAAATTTAACAAGTGGCTTAAAGTGAACTTCTTCTCAACCCCTGACACAAATCTATTGTACTTTCCCAGCTTCTTGCCAGCTGGTGACGCAAGTCCTCACAGCAACCTGCACCCGGCAGCGCTGTGGGCCAGGGCTGGGTCGAGTTTATACATAATGTGAAACCACAGCGTCTGGTTTTAATGGAGCAATGAAAGACATTACAAAATGGCTTCCAGAGGGGCCGGCAGCACTGACCTTCATACCCTCCCAAACACAGCTGCAGGAACGACAGACTTTGTCATCAAGCCAAATAGAAGGTCTTCTGCGCCACTCTGTGATAGTCTGATCACAGAGCAAGGCCGAGGGTAATGACACCACACTCGATGGGCCTCGACTATTTTTGTTTGGTGGGCGCACTTGAAAATATGCATTTTGGGTGGTTCGTAATGTCGTCTATACAAAGCAAATCTTTGTTTCTGGTTGTTCGAATGGTACAACTTTACACTAGCAACGGCAAGGTCAGTGATGATTAAATTCTGATAAAATCTTTCCTAAATTAATTTTAAAAAATGTAAACATTTTTTGTCCAAAAGTTTATGGACTTACCTGGTTGAAACGTTCAAGCCTCTCCTTAATGTTGACCAAGAGTGGATGCGCAATTTTGACCCTTATCTCTGGGTTGTGCCTCTGGGCCTGTAATCCATTTCCAACCACGTGACCTGTATAACTGTGACAAAAATGGAGCGATATGTTACAGTTACGTAAATGGAGCACTCTGATAACCATCATTTAATTCTGTCTTTTTTAGATGCCAAAAATGCGGGGAGAGCTCAAAGGCTGTCTGATTGAAACATTGATCGGACATCCAGAGAGAGCCTTTTCACCCACATAAATGATTCATTAAGAATCCCACAGTAAAGCCCGGAGACAAAAAAGGTGCTACAAATCTGGGTATTGACCCCATGCCCTTTAATAGAGATAAGGGGGCGTTCTTCAGAAAAAAACAAGCTTGTGAAACCAATACTGGCAAGATTGAATGTTTACCTGTATTGCTACTAAATAGTGTTAGGGAAAGCATTGTCAATATATTCAAACAGTTCTGTAAGTTTTATCCGACTAGAGTTAAATTCGCACAACAAAATGGAGGGAACATATCCTGACTGATAACTGCCCCTCATGTTCTATAAGATAGAAAGTTCATACATGTCTCCAATTTCCATGGTTGACTTTTTACCTCACAATAAGCAGGTTCTGAAAGTTTTAGCTAGCTAGCATTAAATTTGGCCATCGTAGCATGGGGAAAGTATCCTGACAGGTGAGAATGTGACTGTCAGATACTGTTCCCCTTGTGTTCTATAACATAGAAAGTTAATGGCCATCTCAAATTTACATTGTTGGCTGTGTACCCCACATCAAGTAGGTTTTGTAAATTTGAGCTGGCTAGCATTAAATTTGTCCATCACAGCAGGGGGAACGTATCCTGACAGGTGAGAATGTCACTGCCAGATACTGTTCCCCTTGTGTTCTATAAGATAGAAAGTTCATATCCATCTCAAATTTACATTGTTGACTTTTACCTCATAACAAGTAGGTCCTGTGAGTAGGGTTGGGTAACTTTCACATTTTTACCGGTACTGGTGCCGGTACGTGAATTTCGATACCGGTACCCAACGGTACCTTTTTCGGTACTTGACTCTCTGACTTTAGTGACTTTCAGTGAAAATAATAAGCCTAAACCTCTGATTTTCAACATTTTTCTATTTATTTCGAAATGTTCCACACAATCCTTACAAAAAATAAATCCCTACAACATCCATGGCATAGTTAGTGTGATCAACACTGTTATGTAACACAGTCTAGATTAAAATAAATAAAATCAAACGAAAAACAAATGAACAATGAGCATAAAGGTCAGTAAACTATTTGATGAAGAAACAAAACTAACTAGCAGTTCTTTTTTTTTAGAAAGATTAGCATGTCAACTCTATCAGGTAAAAGCCGTGCCCGCTCCACACTCACTGTGTCCCCCGCAGTTGAGAACACTTGTTCAGAGTAATGATAATGATGGTAATGATGATGAAGCCTTCTGCGCCAGAGTGAAGGGTGTTACCTCTGCTGCTCTCACTGTGACAGAAGAGCAGGTTGAAAATGGGACAGCAGAACCTGTCAATGAAGACAATAGTGTAAATAACAGGACTCAGACAGGAGCTCGCAGCAATTCAATTTCATTAAAGGAATAATGGTATTTTTTTACCTGGGCCCTAGTTTTCCCGGCCTTACTTAGCTAATGTTCTGCTCACATAGATCAAAGATTACCCTTCAGTAGGTCCTAGGTTTAGGAGCAAGCTATTATTTTACGGATGTTTACTTTAATAACTGTAAAGAAACTAAGTTATTTATAGAACAGTTATTGACAATAATTTATGCCGTTGCTGACTGCCACTGACTTTGATGTCTGTATACAATAAAACAGTTGGCAACTAGTAATAGTCAAACTATGGTTTCGGATATCTCTCATAATGTTAACGTTACTGTTTTTAACATAAATAGCAGAGTACAGAATTTCAATGCAGCCAATGGCTCAAGTGTTAGCTCACGCTAGTTCGTGCATGCTATGTTAACGTCAACCAACCAAAACAGTGAAAATGACGTTCTCTCTAACAAGTTATAGTTATCAAATTAGCTTAATTTGCTTAAAAAGCTTATTAATTACCTGTAGATGTTGAAGCTGTTGTCAACGCCGATGCTTCACTTAATGTGTCGTCGTCATCGTCTGGGGATTTGTCTCCAGGTGTGTTAGCTAATTTAGCTACTTTGGGGGTTCCGAATACATTTCACTCATGAGCTCTTAAAGACACGTTGTGTTTAACTAAGTGCTTCCTCAGGTTGGATGTGTTGCCGCTGCCAGTCTTGCACTTACTGTCACAAATATTACATTTAGCGTTGTCAGCATCAAGCTTTGTGAAATGCAACCACACTTTAGAACGCTTTCGGTTAACGTTAGCCATTGCCCTGTGCGTTTGAACATGTTGCTAGGGGGTAACCACTTCCCATGGTCTCTATAAAAGTGCCTATAAAGGTACTGAGTTCGGTACGTAACCCTACCTGCGAGTTTAAGCCAGCTAGTAATAGATTTGTCCATCATAGCAGGGGGAACGTATCCTGATAACTAAGAATGTCACTGTCAGTCACTGCTCCCAATGTGTTCTATAACATAGAAAGTTCATAGCAATCTCAAATTTACATTGTTGACTGTATACCCTACAACAAGTATGTGCTTTGAATTTTAGCCAGCCCACATTAAATTTGTCCATCATAGCAGGGCGAACGTATCCTGACAGGTGAGAAAGTCACTGTCACATACTGTTCCCCTTGTGTTCTATGAGATAGAAGTTCATACCCATCTCAAATTTACATTTTTTACTTTTTATCCAAAAACAAGTAGGTTTTGAGAGTTTTAGCCAGCTAGCACTAAATTTGAAGAGTTTGGTTCCAAAAGGCGATAAACGCCATTAAAAAAAGAGTTTCCGCCAAAATCAGTTTTGTATCAGGTAGGTATTGAAAAGTCACTTTTTATTTTATGCAAAATGCGATATCTGCCATGTTATTCTGTCATGTTTTCTCCCTTTTTTCCAAACCGCAATATACGCCAGTCTCACTTCTCTGCAGAATGCGATATATCCGCTCAACCAATCACAGCGCACCATTACACGCATTGTAAACAGTAATGGCGGCGCTCTGAATACGGTCGGAATCCTAGTTTCCCTGATCTACTTTGTACTTTGTGTTCAAAAAACAAACAAAAAAATGAATAATTTTGACCGTATTGATGAACCTGTGCTGGTTTCTGCGGTGGAGAAGAAACGTAAACCATTGAAATCTAATCATTTAAGTGAGGAGATTAAGAAGAAGAGGCACTAATGTATAGCATTAAAAAGATGACCCGTTGAATTCATTTTAGGAGCGATGACTGATTGAATGTATTTTTAGTCCAGTGCCTGTATGTAAGATATATTATAGTATTGTATTGAGTTCAGAGGCTGTCATATGTGGATCAACTCACTTTGTTGTGTAGTTTCAATATGAAAAATAACTTTTAAATATATTCAATGTTCAGAGTTATTGCATTTAACAAAAAAATTGTCATGGATTTATTGCATTTTGGGGAAAAATTATCAGTTTTTATAATAAATCTTTTAAAATCAAAATCTGGATTTGAATTTTTTATGTTACTAGAACCTAAAAATGCTATGACTTTGAAACAGAAAAAAGTGGTTTTCATCTTGCCACTTTCTTTGTAAAGAAAACACATTTTCACTCAAATTAATCAAAATGGATTTATAGCGTTTTGGAACCAAACTCTTCATTTGTCCATCAAACCGCAGTGCTAACCACTATGCTACTGGGCATATTTCATATATATATGTTCAAGATGTTCCTCTAAAAAAGCAATCCTTATTAAATCTTATTAAGTATTGCTTTTTAGTATTTCTTTTCTTAAACATTTTTAATGGGAAACCAAGTATAAACTACTAATTACAATCACATCAGTATAATTGTGTCATCTCATTCTGATCACGTCATCTCTAATAACACAATTTACTAGAAGTTTAGATGGAGGGGGATCTCAACATTGGTCGTCATGACGATATGAAGAGTACAGTGGTCCGCAGACTATGAGATCAATGGGTCAAGAACAGGCAGGTCAGTTAAGCATCGAAAGTGAACTTAAAATACAAGCATGAATCAGAAGGCACGTAACACTGAATAAAACCTCTTTGTTTGTCTTCTTTAAAGGTGAATTGTGTACATCTTTCGAATCATAAATCGAATCACTTAGAAAAGTATAAAATTTGATAAATCAGGATAAATTTGATAGTAATGTTAAGCACAACTAAACATAAACAGCTAAAAATATAAGCCTTTCTATTTCAATGCAAATTGCCATATCAAGAATAAACGTCAGACACACCAAAAATTATGCAAAAGCATTTGTCTATGAAATTGCTAGGGTGTCATGAACAAGAAGTGTAGCAACGTCCTTGAGACTGTCAGACAGACAGACAGACTGGCAGACAGACAGATCAAAAGGTGAACAGTGGGGGGTCATATAAAGCCCAGCAGGAGGGCAGAATAATGTATCCGTGTGCCTGCGCATCAATACACGGATGCTCGTAGGTGAAATAGCCCTGCTGTTTCCACAGCAGCTAATCCAAGTGAATAAATAATGACCCCAGAAACCTCTCCTGCATCTCTACAGCAGCCCAACACGTGGTTCACGGTGCGAGGCAGGAGCACTTTGTTTAGGACCGATGCGAGACGGATTTGTATATTTGTCTGTTTCGCAGGTTTGCCCTTTTTAGCTGCTGTATGCAAATCATACACAGACCCATCTTTTTAGCCAAGCTTTCACTTAATGCATAGTTAATGAACAGCAGCTACGCTAATTATTCTCTTTCTGCCCCCGCCTCGGGATGCCTTGTTGGTTGTGGTTTGGGGCGTTTCATTTGTTGGGGCTGTGTGGGTCTGGTTTGGTCTTGTTTTGCGGTCGATGTCGGACAACGGAGGAATAAAGTTACATTATGCCATTACTATTTTCCCTGGTTGTTCCTCTGTTGTCTGGTGTTGATCGCGGAATGGGACCGGGTTGGACCTGCACGGTTTCGGCAGGTGGGGCTTCCTGGGACTTCGTGGACGTTTGCTCGGTGGCTATTGGTCGGGGTCACTGAGTGCAGCTATGATACGTCAGAGGAGATCTGGCCCTCCCGGCTGAGCCTGGTTTCTCCCGAGGGTTTTTTTTCTCCATTTATTCATCTTTGGAGTTTGGGTTCCTCTCCACAGCAGGGCAGTGTTGGCTTGCTCACCGGGAGACTGCATGTATTTATTTATTCATTTATTTATTAGATATTATTTATTATAATGATCTTGCTTGGTCTATAAACACCATGCATTGTGCTGTGTTTTAACTTTCTGTGTTTTTCTGTTTTTCTTATTTGCTCCTGTAAAGCTGCTTTGGAACAATACACATTGTGAAAAGCGCTATATAAATAAAATTGAATTGAATTGAGACTGCATTCTATAAATAAACTGAATTGAATCATAGTCTCAACTGGTCTCGTACCCGGTGCGGTAGACATGTGATGTATATAGAGGTGAGATAAGTGAGTGTTCACTGTATGACAGCGGTGGATTATTTGGCTTATTTAAATGAAAAACGAGCTGTCGGTGGACACTGTCATTTTTTACCGGTGCATTCTTTCTTCGGGGGAAGCGGTTGTTTCATTTGTATGCGCATAATTAAAGAGGCTGCAATCTATTCGGTTTGTTTTAATAAGCAGAGAGCCAAACTAAGATTTGGATTATTATTATATTTTATAAAATTCATTATTGTATGACTGCTGAAATGAAGCGCGTGTGATTGCAACTGATCATGCGTTTAGCTACAAGCATTAAAAGCTGCAGGAAATTAAAATGGACCTTGATCACGTTTTGAACGTTCCTCGTGGCTGTGCATAATTCATCTGAGCACAGTGTTCTTAAGTCAACAAAATAATTTTTGTAATTGGTCCATAACCATTTTCTTGATCTCATTTTCATAACTAGCGGTGTAAACAAGGCCTTATTGACGAGGAAATATAATTCTAACCAATATTGCGAGTGCCTAAAGGCTTATTCACATAGATCGGACAAGCGCCGACATACACCTTTGTTGCCGAAAATCATTCGTCGGATTAACGTGAAACGCCTGTTGGTGTTTGTTGGCGCTGCGTTTGTTTGCACAGTTGTGATTTCTAACGTTAAATCCAACAAAAGAAAGATATTTTGAGAAATGTTTTGGTGGGTTTGTGTCTATAAAATGGAAGTCAATGGAGGTCAGTGTTGTTTGGTAACCAACGTTGTTCAAAATATCTTCTTTTGTGTTCTGCCGAAGAAAGAAAGTCTACAGGTTTGAAATGACATTAGGGTGAATAAATGAAAATAAATCATTTTTTGGGTGAGATATCCCTTTAAGTTGGGTATAATTTCACACGTAATGACAGTTTGACATCATTTGACCAACATAAAGTACGTAAACTAACCTGCAATTTTATTTTTCAAACAGAGATGACAATATTGAGGCAAAAGTTATGGGTACAGTTAAGGTTTAGGGAAATTACATCTGATTTAAGCTTTGCTATATGGTGTCATATATTATACAGTGCAGTCTTTAGTATTCTTTATGGTTAATTTAGATTTTTGTTATATTTGATATTTTACCCTCAAATGTTATAGTAACAGTTCCCGAATTCTTTCATTTCATGGCTCGTAACAATACGCATGCTTACATAAAAATGCAGAAAGGCCACAACAAACATGCAACCTCAACGACTTTGATTATGACAGTCAAACAGACTACAAAGACTTCTGTCGGACTCTTTGAACAGATGAAGCGGTGATAACAAAAATGGCCGAATGAATCTAAACTCTTAAAAAATATTTACAAAGCTCAAGATCAAAGAGTTTGGAATTCCCCTTTGAATAAACACTGTTTATTTTTATATACCCCCCCACACACACACAGAATCGTATACACACATAAGCAATTAAATTCATCTGCTATATTGGATTAGCTCATTTATTTGCTCAGGTTATGAGACATGGCAATATCCTACAGAATGAGCAATATCCGTCCTCACCGGCTGTACATCAGGACGACTCCACCCAAAGCTCTGGCTTTGGCAAAAACACAACCTTACCAGCACTAATATTTCATGTTACGTTTGTCTAAACGTATCACAACTTTGGTCTATTCTAAATGGGCTTGTCTTCAATTCAGCCGTGCGGCTTGATGTGTGTAATAACCGGCTATGCAAAACCTTGGGGTTGCTAGTTTTCCGTCGTATTTATTGTCTGTGGTCTATAAAGAAGGGAAGGGCCCTGGCTAATGTAGGACATCTGTAATATATCTAGTCGGCTTTGAAGTGCACAAAGCCAACAATGTCATCCCGTATTAAAGTAGATGTTCTGGAATAACAGAGCAGTCGGATACGAAGTTGTAATACAAGGATGTTTTGTACGCTGTTATACTGTATCTGTTACGGACTTTTAGGTCAACCAAACGCTATAAATGTTGCAAATATTCACGTCATGTCGCATATCCTAGCTTTAGACTTAGGGACTGCCTAGAAAGCATTTTGGGGGCCATTAGAATGCACCTATATGTGTGATGCCCCAAAATACCATCTAGTATTGCAAACTGGTCACAGATGCCACATTGACAACAACATTGTTTGAATTGATGATGGGTCAATGTAAGTCAGCAATCCGTGCACTCCAAAGTGGGTTAAAGTTTGCCACTGGCGAAGACGAGTGGAGAGAAAAAGGATTTGGACTGCCGACGGTACTCGGCTAAAATGAAAAAAAAAAACACACAAAGTTGTCACGGTAACCTCACACATCATCACTTCCGACCGACTAAAAATACTTACCGAGTCTGGAAGCGAGTTTTCATTGGTGAACTGTAACATCCCACAGAACATTTATTTATACACTTCAATGTGCAGTGGGGGGTGGACCGCAGCTTCAACTAAGCATTTTTAAAAAGACCTTGTGCGCTCAATTTGAAACGTGACAGTCTAAATGGACCTTAGACATAAGACATTAAAATGATTGTTTTGGACTGAACTCTGTGCGAAAGCTAGACATGTTGTGAACACGTTTTCCTCAAAAAATGTATTTGACTCGCTGTCCTTTATAACAGACGACAAGGTTTCTGAATGGTAGTTGTATGTCATTCCAAACTTGTATTTGACTCTTTCTTCGGTGGAACACAAAATAAGATATTTTGAGAAATAGTTTTGTGTTCACACAATGGACGTCAATTTGGGTCAATGTTGTTTGGTTACCTACACTCTTCAAAATATCTTCTTTTGTGTTCTGCAGATGAAAGACAGTCAAACAGGTTTGGAATGACTTGAAGGTGAATAAATGATGAAAGAATTTGCATTTTTGGGAGAGGTATCCCTTAAAATGCGGCAAGTTGTTTTGGCCACAAGGGGGCAGTGTTGACTCTTTCAAAGAGGTTGCACTACCAAGTACACTGCCAATTGTTTGCATCTGAGCGGTTCTTGACCTACTGATATATGAGAACCAATGACCTACTAAAAAATCAAAAAAACATCTCAACAAAGTAGGAAATGCATAGCGAAATATCACTCACTATATAACTGTATACTTGTACTGTATACTTTAAACAACATGAGTAGTTTCAGTATAATGTGAACAAAATGCCATCAAGTGGGCACTTATGCATTATGATTAAATGTAGTTACATTTGTTTTGTATAATGTATAGGATTTGCAATGTAAGTTGCTTTGGATAAAATTTGCAGCCTTCAACCTCACATTTCGGCTGATAAAAATCTGTCCGTCTTTTTCCAAAACAAACTAAAAGCAACAGATTAACAATCCAGTCTGTTTTCTTCATGAAAACTGTGGACTGTCTCCAGGACTACCCTGTGTTTGTGGGCCCCCTAGTATGACCGGTGCCAGGCCAATGTATTTGCTGTCATGTCAGACTGATAAAACAGTTTGTCCAGTGGGCGGAACCAGCGCTGGAACCAAAACCAAATGAGTCCAAACAGTAGATATACTTGGGATTATAAAGCACTCTCTCTCTCTAAGTATCATGGGCATTATGTGGACAAATGCCAACATACAAACTAATCTTCATATTCTATATTTATTTCCTGACGGACCGCAAAATTGCGTATCTCATTTGTGTCAGAAAAGGGTTCCAGGCCTACAATTTATTTTATTTTGTATTTAACTGGTATTTTTAACTGGTGCCCAGCAACACGCTATCAATTGAATTCACTAGTCAAATTCACTCATGCACATTTCAGTTAGTTCCTGGTTGGTCGATTGGAAGTGGTTGACACCTACCTCTCCACCACATCTTCTCCACTCCAGCATGTGTTTTCATCAATCTCCACCTGCCCCTCGCAGAGCGTCTCAGGAAGGGTGTAAAAGAACATTTTGTACCTCTGGATATAGCCCATAAACTCCCTGTAGGAAGTACAGACGATTTAGGAGGTAATAAAGAAAAACATCAAACCAGATGTAATTATACGGTCCAACCTGTTCTGCCCCAGTCCGCTGTGTTTATTTAAAAGTTCATGCTTGTCTAATCAAACGTGTCCAAACACTGAATGAGGTGAATGCTGGATTAATCTCCCATACCTGATTGTGATGGTTACTAATGCTAACAGCGTTCATCCTTGTTCGCGCAAGTTTCGTGTGCGTTTTAATTGTTAGAACATTCTCCGGCCGACAGCCAACGTTAGTTCTTCAATGACAAAATAATTAAGGATAATTAAAATAGGTATGATATAAAAATTACTGACACGTCAATATAAATGGAGCTTCCTGTAATATAAATGGAGCTTCCTGATGTTCTTACTTGATTTAACTGCGGAGAGATTGGTATTGTTTATTGTTTAAAGGATGTAAAATCTTAATAAATAGAGCACCAAAATGGCCCATATCTACGAAATATGATTAATCGCGATTAATCGCATCCAGAATAAAAGTTTGTGTTTACATAATATATACTTAAATATATGCGTGTATGTGATTATAAATACAAAATTAATATGCACAGTACACAGACATATATTATGTAAACAAACTTTTATTCTGGATTCGATTAATCATGATTAATCGTTTGACAGCCCTACTAAACACACTTTCTGTGTCTTCTTGTACACATAAATTGATGCAAGTTATTCTAACATTATTTCATTTTAATTTAAACTGTGAAATCGCTTACAAAAATGAAGTTAATTCAAGTGTGTTGTACTTCTTTTAAACTAAACAAGTAAGAAAGCATACTTGTGAGAATATAGTTTTAATTATGTAAATGCACTTATATACTTGGTATATTTGATTTATGCTGACAAAAATGTCTGTATATTTGGCCTATACTTGTTCTTAATCTGTTGTATACTTAAAAGTATACTTTTATGCAGTATTGAAATAGTACACTTACAAGTGAAGGCCTACATTGATAATAGTATATTAACTACATAAAATATACTTGAACTTTACGTAAGTACACATAATAAAATGAACATATGAACTGAATTGAATGAAATATGCTTCTTATTTTAAGGGATGATACATGCTTCAACCTAAAGTAAACACATACGCACACTTACCTTGAAATCTTTTTCAAACTTCTGGTTTTGTCATTTTTGGATGGCTTCAGAGGAAAAGACCTGCATCCATGAGAAGATCTTACAATGATTTGCAAAAGAACAACAGGTACATTAAAATATAAGTGGTGGGATTTTCATTATACGCCTTACCTTTTTTTGAGTATGATGTGATGAGGTTCGCCTGTATCAGGTGATGTTGTAGGCCTGGAGGACGTGACTGCCGTTTGAAGCTGTGCTGTGGGGTTCACTGACGGAGTCAAACTCTTTGAGGTGAGACTGGTGGGAGTCGAGGAAATCGTTTGAGTCAAGGGACCGCAAACTTTGCCCACCTGAAGGAGAAAAAGAGGAAGAATAAATTATTTTCGAAATATTCTTGGAACAAAAAAAAGTACATTTGTGTTAGACAGAATTTTTTCCAATTAATATAGGCTATTTCTTACACCACAGGCACATTGTCACATTAGTCTTGTTTTCAGTATCACCCTGACTAAATTAGTAAAAATGTGTTATTACTTTTTAGGTTTTGCAATAAATAGAAACCATCATATAGTAACAGGCATTTGTATTTACTCAATTTGGAGAGATTACCCCACCTGGTGGCCACATCACAATAACACAAAAGCAATATTCACAAAATAATTGAAACAAACTTTAAACATTTAAACATTTAACTGTATTGTAAACTGAATGTGTAAAATGTTCACAAATGTGCATGTAAGTTTTGTAAGTTTTTCTGTACTGCGTGCTTAAAATGATTATTTTTTATTTTTCATACAGTTCTCTGAAAATTTCACCCTGACTAAATCACCAAAAAACAAAAAACTGACAATTCCATTTTTTGTTGCATACTTTTATTTTGTAAAATGCACATTTTGACAAACTTTTCCTCACAAACAACAAGCTGAGTGAATTGTCTACATAGTGTGTAAACGTGTTTGTATTTGTATTTATCTTTTACAGATCTCTTATTTATCCAAGGATTAGTCAGACCATCTCGTTCCCCTGCTTGGGCCCCTCACTAACTGCATTGCATTGTGGGATAGGGGCCGTCCGGTCTGCGAGAGGCGCCTTTGTCCAGAGGTGAATTTGCATGCAGGACATCAGGCTGACGGCGACCAGACATCACCCAAACAACTCAAGCAGAACCAAGATAGTGCCAGACCGCATGCAGCGTGGGGACATGAGATGCCCTGTCGTCCTACATGTCTTGCCAAAGATTGGGCGGTGCATATAGACATCTTATAAACAATAAATGTATGATATGATATTCTGAAGCTTATAATATAAGAATGTGGTTACAATTGAGAAGTACAAGGACGAAAAGCTACATCACATCTTAATATTATTGATTACTAATGCCTGAAATATACCTAAATATATAAAAAATACATTGATAAATAAGTCAAGCAACACAAGTTTGATGTTGTGTAACGTACTGTTACTTTGACTTAACGAAATGTTTCTGAACTCTTTTAAAATACATTGCAAGTGAATTGCAATCTCATCGTTGCCACAGGGGGCACTAACGTAGCAGTACCTAAACTTTTCAGGCAGTCAAATAATATGAAAACAATTTGAATTGAATCTTTTGGACCAACTTAGATTTTTTAGATTTAGATTTAGATTCAATTTATTGTCATTACACATGTACAAGTACAAGGCAACGAAATGTGACCTCTGCATTTAACCCATCCAGAGAGTAGTGAACACACGTACCCCCGGAGCAGTGGGCAGCTATCACTGCAGCGCCCGGGGAGCAAGTAGGGGTAAGGTGCCTTGCTCAAGGGCACCTCAGTTGTTACCCGCCGGCCTGGGAATCGAACCGGCAACCTTCTGGTCACGAGTCCGACTCTCTAACCATTAGGCCACAACTGCCCTTATCTATGTTGTAGAAATTTGCCGTCTTGACTAAAAACTAGTGCGTAAGTATTGGATCCCTAATGCTTTGAGGATAACCCGACCCCCCCAAGCCTGGCTCTACATCGTGTGTAACTTGAACCTAAAGTCATTCCAGCTTCGTGGCATCAGTGAGTGAGCAATATCTGATCCAAAAGAGGCGGAAAGCCGACAGCAACCGGCCTCAGGTTCGAGTTCGTACAGGTTGTGGTTGGGGGATTCTATGCTCTTTCAGACCTGACCTATACCCGCACGGCAGCTCCTGATGAGTGCAAAGCCAAGCTGTCACGGGACCCTACGCTTTCATTTCCAGTGAAGCAGTTGGGTGAGAAAGACTGGTAGGCGGCTTTCCTGTGCCGTGCACACGTAGGAAGGTATGAATAGATTTGGGGTGGGCAGTTGGGTATTCATTTACACACGGCTTCAGTCACACTTTCATGACCGACATTTTTTTTTGCAGTGTGTCATGTTAATGCATAATCACGCTCCTAATGACCAAGCTAATAATAACCCACTGTAGATGTTATAATTACAAGACTTCATTTCTCCATTGAGAGCAGGTCAAGAGCTTCAAGGGTGACTTCTATTATAACGTTTTAAGTGGATGCTGTCAAATAACCGCTGTGAGCTTTGCATTTTAGACTGAACGTTGAACAAAGAATGATGTTATTTAGTAATAATATACATCATAAATTTGCATAAATAAATGACTAATCAATTGTTTCTCTCAAAAAGCAATGAGATGAGGTGAAAATGGAGACGTCTCCTGTGTCTCCGTTTCGTTTCCTTGAAAAACAGACTGTCCACCCTGGATCTCAAACTGTGCTCTGCTTTGCCAAGATGATCAAATGTCATCTCAAATAGTCTCATAATTTCCACCTGAAAATACTGTAGTACACTAATACTGCATATTATTTACTTACCATAGTAAACTGTAGTAAATTGTAGTATAACTTTAGTAAATTGATCAACTTTATTAAAGGACCAATGTGTGATTTTTATAGGCATCTAGCTGAGAGGTTGTGAATTGCAGCCAATGGCTCACTCCACCCCTCCCTTCCAAAGCACTAAGGTGGCTCACACAGGACTTAGATGTCGTCACATTTTCGCTTCTTTGCTGAAGGAGATAACGTATTTACGAAATGAGCTCTGTAGAGTAGTTTATCTGTTTAGGGCTACTGTAGAAACAACATGATGAATTCCATGTAAGGGGACCAGCGGTGTATGTAGATAGAAACAGCTCATTCTAAGGTAATAAAAACATAACGTTTCATTATGTAAGGTACAACCGCAACAGCATTTGATTGGCACCAGTGATTTGCACCAATCACTAAGCATGTTGCTGCATTTGTCAGATCTCGATTAGTCCAGCATATGGTGCAGCTCCAGCATGCAATAAAAATAAACCTGAAGCGTTGAATAGAATGACTCACCACGGCGCTGAGATGCGGCCCATTCAGCTGCGCAGTGAGTATGGCATCATTGATCCTCTCTCGGATGCTCAAAAGCATCAGCTCCATCTCGTAACCCCCTGCCAGTGCCCCGCTCAGCCCCTCCAGAAATGCCACGTACCGTCTCCACGGCGCATCCAGCTCGACCAGGCCTGCCAGGCATCCCCGCATCACGTTAAGACACAGTCCCGCGCATGGCTGGATGAGGGTCAGCCCGCGACAGTGTGAGCAGTAGTGCATCCTCACCAACGCCTGCCCACACTGACGTGCCAATCCCATCAACTCCGTGACGTGCAGCACCTCAGTGCCCATCTCCAGCGCTCGACCCAGGGCGCGGCCTGCCACTAGCGCGATGGACAGCCCCTGAGCGAGGGACTGGGGATGAGGTCCGAAGGGGTTGACATCGTGCCTCGTGGCACGCAAGCACTCGCTTCCTTCGGCAGACCAGGCGGATACTGGGGAACCCAAACCGGGATTGATCAGTTGTTGATAGACTAATGGGAAAAGTTTGTCGTAGAAGTTGTGGACGGAGCGTTCCACGGAGACGTTGCCGTCGCCACGGAGGTAGAGGGCTAGATCGGAGAAGAGTTCGGAGACCAAGGATCTGGCGTCGCCAGAGATCGGCTTGTAGGCGCTGTCGAAGAGCGAGTGAGTGTGATTGAGACTAAAGGAGAGCAGGGAATGGAAAGTATCTGTGGGAAGAAGAA
This sequence comes from Triplophysa rosa, assembly GCF_024868665.1. NCBI lineage: Eukaryota > Metazoa > Chordata > Actinopteri > Cypriniformes > Nemacheilidae > Triplophysa > Triplophysa rosa. Next base: position 11,195,615 of record NC_079914.1, read on the forward strand.
ATAAAATGATTATTTAACGTTTTTTGCATGTTAGTGTGTCTAGCAACCTTCAATAAAATAGCACCTGTCACAAAAATGCAACACCCAGCATGATTCGTGATTATGGCGAATGTTTATTTTGGTCTCTGCTGTCCATTCGGTGTAAACCTCAGCGCTTGTCTCGCATTGCTTAGGACTCTCTTTCTCCTGCGTGTAATCTCTCTTTCCATTGGGCTAATGGGGTCTGACAAGCTGTAATCCACGGGTCTTCAGGGCCGGCGCTATGGGGCTGAAGGTTAGCTTGGAGATATGCAACACATGCGTCTAGCAGTCGGTGGAAATATTACACCTCAGTATCCCTATGTGGAAGGATATTACAGTACCGTGTCGATTGTTTACAATGGCTTTTGTGTATCTTCAAAGTGTGGCATTTTGGTCAAATGCACCTGAATAGTTAGCATGCCAACGGTTGCGACAAATGTTATGAATGTGCTTTGAGGCATGAATAAAAGAACATCTGTTTACGGCATTGTAAAATGTCTCAGTTCTTCCTTCTCTAACAGCATTTGCATTCCAGCTTTCGGTGGTCTCCTTATGGCACTCCAACCATTCAGTAATTCCAACAATATTATGCGACTGACCTTCGCGGGTCAAGAACACTATCTGCCCAAACCCTCCTACCCGAAACCACCAAACCACACGAGATGTAGCATGACACTAGATTTAACAGTAAGTTACTTTTTAAAGTTTTGTTAGAGGTCCATTCACACCAATACTGATAACTATAACGATAGTCAGTGACCCAGACACCTCAGTGTTGGGTAACATGACAGGGGATTGCGGTCAGATCATGTTACAGGGATTTTCTAACATGATTCGTGACCATACAGGCACGCACCATGAAGTCACGCAGATCATGACCTGTTTGACCTCTGTCCTCTGGGGTAGCAGGTTTTCGGGTGGCTTGCGTGATCATAACGCTGATGGCTTTATTAATTCTATAATGGTCAGTGCCGGCTGGATCTGGGTTGATCGGAGCATCAGAAACGCTTGCGTGCTGTACTCAGTCCGGGACTGAATTTAGATCAAAAGAAGGTGATGTAGCATGTGGTATTTTGAACGTGTTTTAGGTCGGTGAGGATGGTTGGGCTTTGTTGGGTGGCGAGTTTGTGAGTAACATATTTTAAGTTCGCTTTGAAGTCTTATGAGGGGACCTAATGCTGAATAAAACCAGGTTTTAAGAAATAGCACGCAGGTTGTCATACTGACACGTGAGATTTAAAGGAACAGCGCAATCAAAATGAAAAATATATTTGACGAGTTTGGTTCCAAAATGAGATAATCCAAGATCAAAAATCATGTTTTTATTATGTTATGTTTTTACAGTGTTTTATTGTGTTAGTTAGCTGTATTTTTTTTAGTTATTATGGCTTAAATCAAAACCAACCAACTGCAGTTTGATTGATATTAATTGGAATGCACAATAAAAAACACCAGTTATCACATTTTGCAACCAAACTCTTCATATATTTGAATAGTAGTCCATATGACGCATGCATTGTATATCAGATCTGAACTTCTTTTATGCTGTTTTTGTCATTTTTTTGACCTGACAGCTCTAGTCTTCATCGTGAAAGTAAGACACAGTCGTGGGTTCGAAACACAACATGAAGCTTTTTTTATTTTACGACTCAATGCAGTTCAACCTTGAATCATTACTTTACCCTTACTTTAAAACTCATTTAGACAAAAAAGCATATAGACCGAAGCTGCCTACATTAACAATTCTCTTTCACAAGGGAATGTAAAGCACTTTACGGATTTTCTCTTTTAACCAGGACACCGGCTACACTCGTTCGCGGAGAAGCAGTGAAAGACGACAGATCTTTTCTGAAGCTCTCATTATAGATACACTGAAGTCTACTGAAATGGATCTCCAAGGATACTCCAAGTATTTCAACATTTCTCTCTTTGTTTGCTTTCTACTCGCTAAATATTCGCTCGGCTGGTGGAAAGACAGCAGCGGTGGCCTTTTCCTACGAAACTAAATGGGCTTTTGTGACGGTTCAGGCAGACAAATTGGATGAAGTTAAATATTTGGTTGGGCAAGGCTTTAGGGTTGTAAATTTGAATCTAACATGGTTTATCACCTCATATGTTACAGGCCTACATTACAAATGCACAGAAGTAGATGATATGCACAGAGCTTGCTAAATAGTTCACCCAAAAATAAAAATGACTCTTTTTTTTCTGTGGAACACAAAAGCAGATATTTTGAGAAATGTCCAGGTGGTTTTGTGTCCATATGATGGAAGTCAATGGGGTCCAATGTTGTTTGGTTACCAACGATCTTCAAAATATCTTCGTTTGTGTTCTGCTGAAGACAGAAAGTCATACAGGTAATTTTTGGATGAACTATCCCTTTAACTGTGTGAGAGCGAGACACGTCTTCTGATTCTTTTGTACATTGGCTTTCCAAACACTGATTCTGAACAGTATTGTTCTAATCCTCGAATGCCAATCATCCCGTGGGAGGCATGTACCGCTTCACACAAGGACACGGTCCCATAACAGACATAAAGAAAAGCTCTGTGTTCGAGTCGTGCGAGTCGCACCCCGGCACAAAAGTCGCCCTCACAATGCTGGTGTACTCTGGGTTGTTGCCAGGGCATTGCCATGCGGTTGCTAAGGTGTGCGGAGTAGTTTGCAACTCATTGCTATGCGTGTTCTTAAGCTTTCGCAAATGCAGTAATAACTGTAATACTGCAAGCAACACAAACCAGAGAATCCAGCGTCTCTTATATGTGCATATAAAGCAATAACATGCATTGAACCTGCTGTTCCAAGGGTTTGATTCCATGACCTTGTTATCCAAAAAAACAATTGGCCTAGTGTTTTGCCATAGTATGGAGCCAGAAATATGACAAAACAATCTGAATTTGAATTTCGTAAATCTGAATTATTGACAAGTGTTTTTTAACAAAACTGAATATTATATGGGAGTTAAAATATTTTGAATTAGATTTTGATTTCGAATTTGAATTTTTTTTATTTGAATATTGAACATTTGAAATTTAACACAATTGCTTTTTTTAAGGCAGAGTTTTATAGGCATGCATTTTCAAACAACATATTTTTTGCTCTGAATTCTTAGATTGCAAATATCCGTTTTTTTTTAAATACAGCCTCACGTTTTCAAGATGAAGAAGAAATTCGGAACATCAAATTCAATTTTCTAAAATTCAAAACGCAGAAATTCAGATCGTACAGAAAGTAGGTCAGAGGTCATCCACAGGGAAGAGTAGAAGATCTCGGAAAAGTCAAACGGAGCGCTTTGGCCACAGTGGCCAGTTATTTGTTCTTATTATCCAATCAAACTCCAAACATGCTGTTTTGGAGAGTGGAACTTCTTACATTGCAATAAAAAGGATTTACATTTTTCAAATTGCGACCACGCCCACAAGACTACACCGGTTGATCGTTTGTTGTTGCTGCAGCATAGCCAAGCTCATACCGCTGCAATCTTAGGCAGCTGCCCGGGGTGTGTGCGCTCACTGCCTGCGTTTTTGCCTGCTATGCCTCCACTGTTTGCGCTCACTCCCAGCGTTTGCTGTTGGTGCTTTTACCCACTGTGTGCTTAGTGCACGCTCGCTGCTAGCTGCCCCACTATGCACGCTGGCTTCCAGCGTTTGTGGGTGCATAATATATTAGACATGTATACAATTTTTATAAAGAACGTTTGTGGGTCCTGCAAAGTCAATGACATACGTGGCACGCTGCAATAAAAGTTATGTATAACATTTAATGCTACAATAGAGAGAAAATGAATAAACTATGTAAGCTACAGACTGAAATAATAACTTTTGTAATAAAAAAATAGTGTATTGAAATGCTATAACTTTGATCCAGGACACATTTAACGACCAGCTGAAACAGTCTGGACACAACACACGTAAAGATTTTTTCTTATGACTAGAGCCGATTCCAGTCTTTGTCAGTCAGAAAGGAGCACACACCTAACTGCTGTGCCAGACCACTACACCACACATTCAACGACTGGACGTTCTGCTGAACCAACAAATCTATCGATCTATGTTATATTCCCGTTTTGTCAGTAAAGCAACCATGATGTTCGTGTTTTTGTATGGTTATGCACTTTCTGTTTCATGCAGATTAAACATTTTGATAATGATAACAAGAGAGCATTTATTCCTCAGGATATAATGTAAGTTTGTTGTGGATATAGTTCACTATAAATAATATGTTGAGTAATATATGACTGAAAACGCCATACCTTAATATCCAGGTGCATTTTGCTGCGTTCGTTTTGCAGGCTACTGTATAGTAGATAGAAAATGTGTTTATTTTTATTTCATTTAGACTGTATTCACTAAAACGCATAAACTGATAGCTTTTTTATTTTGCGTTGACAAAGTAGGCTATATTTAGCTTAAGATGGAGGTGTGTTCGTTTGCTAAATGAAAATCTTTTTGTTTTAATTGTACCTCATTGCTACTTGTACTTCATATAAATAAATGAATAAAAGTACTTTAAAACTGCAGTCTTTGTCATTTAAAAAATATACATAGAAATAACACAACAATAGCTTTTATATTTTTATCCTCATTTCTCTATCTCATTGTTTGTCTGTGTTCAGTCTTTAGCTGTGAACACATATCTGCCCAATATGAACAACTACTGAGCACAACTGGGGCATTGTCAGCCATTATGATCAAATTCCCAGGACCCACAAACGTTCTTTATAAAAATTGTATACATGTCTAATATATTAAATGCATATGCACCCACAAACGCTCGAAGCCAGCGTGCATAGTGGGGCAGCTAGCAGCGAGCGTGCACTAAGCACACTGTGGGTAAAAGCACCAACAGCAAACGCTGGGAGTGAGCGCAAACAGTGGAGGCATAGCAGGCAAAAACGCAGGCAGTGAGCGCACACATCCCGGGCAGCTGCCTAAGATTGCAGCGGTATGAGCTTGGCTATGCTGCAGCAACAACAAACGATCAACCCGTGTAGTCTTGTGGGCGTGGTCGCAATTTGAAAAATGTAAATCCTTTTTATTGCAATGTAAGAAGTTCCACTCTCCAAAACAGCATGTTTGGAGTTTGATTGGATAATAAGAACAAATAACTGGCCACTGTGGCCAAAGCGCTCCGTTTGACTTTTCCGAGATCTTCTACTCTTCCCTGTGGACGACCTCTGACCTACTTTCTGTACGATCTGAATTTCTGCGTTTTGAATTTTAGAAAATTGAATTTGATGTTCCGAATTTCTTCTTCATCTTGAAAACGTGAGGCTGTATTTAAAAAAACTGGATATTTGCAATCTAAGAATTCAGAGAAAAAAATATGTTGTTTGAAAATGCATGCCTATAAAACTCTGCCTTAAAAAAAGCAATTGTGTTAAATTTCAAATGTTCAATATTCAAGTAAAAAAAATTCAAATTCGAAATCAAAATCTAATTCAAAATATTTTAACTCCCATATAATATTCAGTTTTGTTAAAAAACACTTGTCAATAATTCAGATTTACGAAATTCAAATTCAGATTGTTTTGTCATATTTCTGGATCCATACTATAGCAGAGTATCCAAAAAGGTTGCATACGTACCCTGGAAGGACGAGGCATAGACGAGGATGAGATATTTCAGTTCAAAGCTATAGGATTGAATGTTCTGGAGCATGTCCCTCTGGACGGCGGCGTAGTAGCCCTCCTCCATCTTGCGAGTGCAACAAGTGGGACCCTGATGTTTACAGATCAGAAGATCTGCATCTGGGGAGAATGAGTCATAAACAACACAAAAAATGTGTGTAACATATGGGTAGGTGCTTTTCTTAAAGAAACAGTGCACCAATTATTTACTCACTCATGTCTTTTAAAATTCAGACAAAATTAGTATTTTTTTACTACTTTTATTATTTGTTTGTATTAATTAACGTTATTATTTGGGTATTTATAGCAACATTTTCCTAACTGCTGTCTTCAGTACAATGAAAGTGAATGGTGACCACAACTTTTAAACAATATCATCATATAATAGTACACAGTATTATCAATATTATAGGCAGGATTTAATTTAAGTTGTTTTATAAACAAAATCACACTCTTGTATGAACTTTTATGCATGTTGCCTTTTTTGTCCATTTCGGAGCTTGACAGCTCCCGGTCACCATCTACACTTATTAAGTGGATGCGAGTGTCATTCTTATATTGTTTTTCACCAAAGAAAGTAAGTCAAAAAGGTTCGAAATGACATGTAAAGCAGAGTACACGAGTTACAGTAAGATCAGCATGATCTGCTCTGTCAGATTGCCCTGTCCCATGTGACCAATTTTACACCAATGGGACCCCATAAGTCATGCATTAGAACAGCTGAATGCAATCACAGTGATACTCCTGACCTCGCTCACCTCCTCTGTGACGCCTCTTCTCGAGACCATCTCAACACTTAACCCCTCGCATTCTGTTTGGGGTCCGAGAGACCCCCAGGTCGTGCTGATCCCAAACAGAAGCAACTTTGCTAGGCACATTTCTGAAGTGACCGAGACACATTCTTCGAGTTTTTGAGCTGACCTCTTTCTCAGCAATGTTCTCGTAATTTAACACAAAATGTGGTGCATGTGAGGCACTTGACAGTCTATACTACATTTTGTCAACACCAGCGACGTTTCTGATTTACGCCCTGTCACCGAAATTGATTTGTGTTACACTTAACATTATAGTTCACATAGGTTTACATAAGTAGTACTTTAGATCACTGGTAACTATGATGAAAAAACGTTTTTATTTTTGTGTGATTCTAAGTGTGCGTATTTAAATTGTATGTATGCATGGAGTGTAGGCCTATGTATTGATTTTTTTTATTGAATTGTCTTTTATATATATTATATTATATAGTGTAGGGTATGAGATGCTGTAACTGGTTATCATTTTCATATCAACAGTCTGTTATAAAGTAGCTTAAGTAATTTAATTGATTTAAATTGATTTCTCAGATAAAAGTCTTAAAGGAATAGTTTCCCTAAAAAATGTTCCCCATTGACTTTTCATAGTAGGATTAAAAATGACAAAGGTCAAGTCAAATTTTGGGGGGGGATTATTCCTTAAAAAAAGACATTTGGAACAATTGCAAGTATTAAGCCTCGTATTTAAATTGCATTATAAACATGTTACATAAACGAACCTGTTGCTGCAGTCTCCGGAACCCATTTTAATGGACCGACCTGGCGCAGCTGGAACGCGGTTTTAACTTCATGGCAGCTTTGCGCACTGACGCACTCGGCTCCCCATATCAACGCACTAAAGAGCACAAACCAAAGCCAACATATACGCGATACTGTCCTGCGGAGCATTGCACCATCTCAGTCCATATAAAGCCCTATAAAAGCCAAAGAAAAAGTCCGAAATATTATCCAGAGGGGATGCGCATTTAAAAGCCGGTTATTAAAGTATCCAAAGAAAGTTTTCCAGCCTCTTGTATCGCAGGGGTCTTCACATGCTGGCGTAAATTGACAGGCTGCATTGGAGACATGTGAGGTCCGTGCGCGCGCGCGCCTGTGTGCCCAAACCCTCCTTTGCTTATCCCACGGGACAAAACTCGATGTAGACTTCTCCTAAATAATACCAATAAGTAAAATAGACTTTACATAAATTTGGGTTTCAAACGAATCCTCATATGAAAATATTTCCACGTAATCTAAGGAATTATGGACATTGAAATATAATATTCATAACACTAACTCTGTGTAGTCTATAATCTTAAATAGTTTCTTGTATTTTGTTTAAATTATACGTATGATCAACGTCCCCAAAGGTCAATAGTCTATGAAATATGCTGAATGATCATTATGATAATTCCCACCTCAAGCCCGGAAATAATATCTGGATTTATTAGCAATAGCATTAAACGTATTTAGTAACATCAAACAAATGAATGTTACTAATGATTTATTAACATTAAAACAGCGCCGTTACAGAAATGGTTTCGGGTTGAGGTGGGAAATAACTTGCGTCCCAGACAGCTCGGATTTTGTATATTTTCCACCTCAAACCCGGAGATAAGGTTTGGAATTAGTAACATTAAACGTATTTAGTAACAGTAAGAAATTAATTTTACTAATGGTTTAGTATGAAACATCAACAGTTTTAACATTAAACGAAAATGACTGAAACGGGTTAAAATGGGAATATCCAAAATCCGAGCTGCCTGGAATGTAAATTAGTTAAAACTACCAAATTACTTCATCGTGTCAGTTAATGATATCATTATAACCTTATATAAATATGGTTTGGCTTTTTATTCTTTGTTTTATTTTTAACCGCATTACTGGTGTTGTGCTTTATGTGTCCCAACAAGTTTTTAGTTACTTCTGGCATGAATAAAAAAATTAAATAGTAGATCATCTATTTACCAACAAGACTGCGGAGCTGTGCACGTCTGTCGTGCGTGTGTTTACTTGCACTGCTAATCCGCTAGATGGCGATATGCGACACATATATATTGATTTAGCGCAACTGTGAAGAAGAGGACACAACATTCGTGCTGTATTTAAGCGTTGCATGAGAATCCTCTTTAATCGTATTTAATGTCACAGATATTATTGGGAACTTTGTCGTTAACGTTTTGATCGTGGATACCAAACAACCGAGACGTCCGTAAATAAACATGGCCGGAAATATAAAAGATAAAGAAGCATTTCAACGTCTAAACTTTCTCTATCAGGTTAGTAAGACTGTGTTAGTAGGTTTTAGTTGTTTAAACTTTCTCTTGACGTTGTTTTTGTGTTCCAGGCGGCTCACTGTGTTTTGGCCCAAGATCCCGAAAATATTGAATTGGCGAGATTTTACTGCTTCACCCAGAAGACCATCTCTAAACGACTGGTGCTCAGGCAGTGAGTAACTGTACTGATGCCTGTGACATTCCCATTAGGTGTAATGTTGATTTGGAATAAACAAACACATTTGTGATGGAGTTTCATTAAAGCGTGACATTTTCTCTCCACCAGAGATCCATCAGTGAAGAGAACCATTTGCAAGAAGTGTTGTGCTTTATTGATACCAGGTGTCACATCAACAGTAAGACAGAAAAGTAAGACTCTTACTGTCTATCTGTCTGCGTACATTTACATTTATGCATTTGGCAGACACTTTTATCTGAAGTTACTTACAGCACATTTAAGGATTCAGTAGGCCTATGTCTGTTTACCAGTTGAGCTACAGGACACTTTTATAATCTATCAATTAAATATTTATTAAAATTATATATTTAAGGGGGACCCAGAGGACAACGGAAGACCATTGTCCGATGTTTAAGCTGTGGACTGACCAAACGATTTCCAAACAACCCAAAGCATAAACTGTGGGTGGACCAAGCTGAGGCTCAGCTAGAAAACCAGACTCCACCAGGTAAAGCATTCATATTTACATGAATCTTTCCGTTATTAATGTTCAGAGCTTAACCGATTTAATAGACCACCTGTCATAATAAAGAGAAAGCACAAACAAGTTTTTCAAAGATACCTAAAATGTTTAAGACTAAAGGTTTTATTCTCATTTATCAGGCAACAAATTGATACAACTAAATATTCTTTATTCACGTTTTTATACCCAAATTTGAGCTGGTGGCGCATTCAACTTCTCTCAGAAGTAAAAAATTAATTAAAGGGGTCATATGGCGCGAATACGTGTTTTTCTGTGTCTTTGGTGTCATAAATTGCCCATGCATGTATTAGACATGCATAATTGCAAAAATTAAAGTGTGGGAACAAAAGATGCATTCTATCTAAAAGCGAATGCTCACCCAGAACTGCCTGAAACACCTCGTGTAACCACACCCCCACAAATCCATGTCAGTTCATGGTATGATTTGACTAAGACCGCCCAAATATATATGCAAGTAAAGTGGGCGTACCTGACAGTACAATTGCTTTGGAACCTGATGTTTCCGTCACACGCTTGCAGTATCCGACCAATCACTAAGCACTGGTTAACTGGCCAATCATAGCACACCTCGCTTTTCTGAGCGATGAGCTTTGTAAAAAATCTGCACGTTTCAGAGAGGCGGGGCAAAGAGGAGACACAAACAAGCACAGTATGTGGAAAATACAGTGTTTTTGAACCTTAAATCGTGTATACACATTGCATTACATTTAAAACAAACAATAATATTCGTTTTAGCCATGTCATATGTACGGTGGACCACTAGTGCACATGACAACGACATTTAAAAAGCAAATATAAGTTCACAACACAACGGAATCGAGTCACAACACAACGGAATCGAGTCACAACACAACGGAATCGAGTCACAACACAACGGAATCGAGTCACAACACAACGGAATCGAGTCACAACACAACGGAATAGAGCCACAACACAACGGAATCGAGCCACAACACAACGGAATCGAGCCACAACACAACGGAATAGAGCCACAACACAACGGAATCGAGTCACAACACAACGGAATCGAGTCACAACACAACGGAATAGAGCCACAACACAACGGAATAGAGCCACAACACAACGGAATAGAGCCACAACACAACGGAATAGAGCCACAACACAACACTATCGAGTCACAACACAACGGAAATGCTCCCGACCACTAGGGGGCACTTTCGGCATGATAAATTAGGTCATGCCAGGTAGGAGGTGCGCGTTTTGCTGGGGGTTGTTTTAGTGGTTTTGGTAGCCTGTTTTGCTTGTGTAAAGCATTTAAAAGGAAAGTGTGCTCTACTGTGGAAAAACTGAATGTCAATGGCGAACAATCTCATATGAACAAATTTGCACAGCGCTTTTGAATGCTTGATTTTGATTGGCTAGTCATGACATTCTAATGTATGTTATGGCCCTTTCACCAGACTTGGCAGTTGGACAGAGTTGCTGCGATGCTGCTGTCTCTCATAGTGAAAATGTCTCTGGGCAGACGTTCAAGGTCACTAACCAGCCTGAAGTTGATGTATATTAATTTTTGCGGTATAATGACTAATACTAATGACGCTCATTTTAGGCACAGTTTACTATGACATTTTGCACGTATCGTGTATTTTACCTTGCAAATCAACCCACTCTGTATTCTTTATTTAAATCTCTGTATTTGTCTTCTTTTTGTTAGGTCATATAACTTCGGGAATTCCATTATTAAAACTACAGTATGTTCTCCATGTTTTGAGCTCACTAAAATGTTGATAGGTTAAAGCCAGCGTGGATGCCGTTCACAAAAAGAGCGCTTGCGAAGAGTCGTGCCAGTGGAAGGATTTTGGGCACCGGTTGCGCACCACCTCCATGCCGCCAACGAAACCCTCGCGTTATGCAGCTTACCGCATGTCTCCCACTGAAAATGAGCTATAGACATTCACGACTGCCGCTCAAAACTAATAACAGAGGATAATCCCGGTGCTTCGAATCACCTTGACCAGCAGAGTTTAATCAAACATCATATATACTGTAAATACACCATAAGATTATATTTGCATTGCATTGTCGCCTATTTGCATTGACATTCTGCCTTAACAACCAGCATATGAGTTAACCTCCGCTGCTTCTATATAGCTAGCCTACATAATTTGGATTGAAAGAATGAATTCCAAAACCTCCACTGACATACCCGGGTATCGTAGACTCTTAGTTTTTTTTAACTGTGCATATGTGTTTAAATGATTTTAAATGCTAGAAACTGTATTGTGAGCTATACATTGGTTTTATTTACAATAGGCTAAGCGTTTAAATGAAATGATTTCTTTAACGTTGAAATTGAAGAATTAAATGAAAATATGTTTTTCATCCTTTGCTTCTATTGTGTGTATATGAATTGAAATAATCAAGACTTTAAATGACTACGGCCAAAAACGAATTAATCAGAAATTAAACGATGAGCATTGAAAGGAAAATATTTAGTTATTTTATTTTATTACTTATTTTCTTTGGTAAATGCAGAACAACAAACAGAAATGATGTGCATTAAAAACAACGTTTTTCCTTGATTACACCATCTTTAGCTAAATATTGTCAAACGGAATACGGAAATAAATGGCTGTGTCCACATTTATTTATAATTGTATGCATTATTTAACCTTTGGATAAATAATTTATATTTACCATGCCATTTATATTTGCCTTAATTTATATTTACCATGGCCACCTGCGACTGACATTATAAATGCACTTGAAACGATGAGGAACAAGACAGGAAAAATTTGAGAATATCTGACTAAATACAAATGAATAAGCTATTATTGGGATATTATTATATAGATGTTTTTAAATGACAAACACGGCTGTTTTCAAGCAAAATACACGTTTTATTATTTACAAATGCAAATTATTTACAAAAAACACACAGCAGCAGGTGCAATTACAACGAAACGTTTTCCTTAATGAAAAAGGATAGCCATCTTAAGCTAAATATTGTCAATCGAAAATAAAAGCTATTATTTACGCTGTGTGTGTGTGTGTGTGTGTGTGTGTGTGTAAGGGTACAGAAGAACATACAGTCTTGTTTTAAACATGGCTAAGCAATCAAATTTCGATCCAGCGATCAAAACACGTTGTATTTTTTATTATTATTTTGATTAAAGTACTTTTCAACTTTAAAGGTCTTTGCACATACAGTCCGAAATTGTCGTATGCGTTTTTTCGTATTTGGCTCTCGTTTGTACGGTGTCTCTGAATGGTTAAAAAAGGCCACTCAAAATGCTTGACGGATGCGAAAAACGCAGAAAATCGAACCCGGTCAGAATTTTTTTATGACGGACGAAAATATCGGAGGCAGTGTGTAAATGTGATTGACACAACGTGAGGTCGTATTTATTTTTTAACGTGCGGAAATTTCGGACGCAAATTTCGGACTCAATGTGCAATGGGCTTAAGTCTGCATTTAGATCCAGACAATGCCACAGTCTCCTATCTCAGTTTCAGTGAGCAAGCTCTGGACTTAAGTCTGCATTCGTTTTTTTACTGTTACGAATAATTGATTACTCTATTAAATATTGTTTTCATTACCAATTTATTTAACCTTTATTATGCATGCATAACCTCTAAAACAATTAACGCATAACCAAGTGTAAAAAAACGTGAGCATTGCGGTTTTATGACTAACGAAACGGGAATATAATGCAAGCTTGCTCATCTATATCAGTAAATGGATCAATAGATTTGTTGGTTTAGCAGAAAGTCCAGTCGTCATCAGTAATTTAATGTGTTAATGTGTATAGTGGTCTGAAGCAGTCGTGTGCTCTTTTCTGACTGTCAAAGACTAGAATCAGCTCCAGTTGAAAGAAAAAGTCTTAGAATGTTTGTCCTCGGCTTTAATAATCAGCGTGAAAATCCTTAATGCTCTCCCAGATCTCTCTCCCACTGCTGTCTGCACTGAACCAAGCGCGGAAGTGCCGAATGTGCCCATAAAAATATAGAACAATAATAAGAACTTTGGTGCCCCCTAGTGGTCGGGAGCATTTCGGTTGTGTTGTGGCTTTATTCCGTTGTGTTGTGGCTTTATTCCGTTGTGTTGTGACTCGATTCCTTTGTGTTGTGGCTTTATTCCGTTGTGTTGTGGCTTTATTCCGTTGTGTTGTGACTCGATTCCTTTGTGTTGTGGCTTTATTCCGTTGTGTTGTAGCTTGATTGCGTTATGTTGTGAACTTATATTTGCTTTTTAAATTTCGTTGTCATGTGCACTAGTGGGCCACCGTACATATGACTCCTTTAAGCGTAACATTCAACCATTAAAAAGACTGTAATTGGGCATCTGATAAAAAACAAGTGCTTTTCTATTTTTTCTGCCTTGTAACAGCAATAGCAAAAATAATACATATTAGGGACTGACTATATTTTAGAGACTAAAGAGCTTACACATATAAGTGGATTAACCATAAGAAAAACAAAAAAATATTTTGGTAATCACCAATACTGTTAGTTTAGGGAAGCTGCATGTGGCACAAACCTTACATTCGCTGGTGGTCTAATACATTTATAAAGCACTGTATTTGAGTTCAAAATGACACAAGTTTATTAGTCCTTTGTATAAACCCCTATTTAGGGTTTAACCGTGCAATGTTATCTGCACTGTTTTTGCTATGGAAATTGAGTTTTGCACAAGCATTTATTGTAAATGTGGTTTATCAAGTTGTATTTATCTGCTGTCCACAGATGCTGGTCCTTCATCTAAGTCCACAACCCAAGGTACAAAATCGAGTGTTTCAAGAGGTCAAGCTTCCACAAAAGAAAAGACTTCATCTACAGCTTAGACCAATGCGGCTTGTGAAAGCTGAGCCCATTGGTTACTGTACTGTCTTTGACACATTCATACATTTCAAAGACTTTATGGACGAGTCGCTCAAACACATTAGTCTATTTTAATATTTATTTGATTAAATGGAAAATTTATGAGTTATACGATTTACTCTTATGTTTGCTTTGAATTGCAATTTGAACGTATACTCTGGTAAAAGCACGAAAGGGATCTTTTACCGAAGTGGTTGAATTACACTGACAATCGCTTTTATTTGTCTAATTTTATACTTATTTTAATAACACAATAACTTTTTTGTAATTTCAGTTAAAAGATGCTGTTTTTTCCTAACCCTGAGTGCAAGGAATCTTGGGAATTGCTAGTTAGTGCATTAATTCTATCATTTAGAAATGTACTTTAAAGCGTTAACACATTTTTACAAAATAACTTAAAATGAACAAGATCAATCGTTGTAAAATATTTAGTTTCTTGGGGGTTAAGTTTCTACTTTTGGCCTTTAAGCAGTGTTCCAGTCAGCTTAGTAATGATTTCTTGATGTTTGTGTATGTGTTGCATCCCCACAGTGATCTTAAAGTTTTGATACCCCCAGATTTGATGTTTATGGGCCCAACAAAAGCTTCTGTGCATATCTATGTGTGCTCATGAATTATTAAAAATCGCCTGTGAAATCCTACGCGTTATGGGTCAAATCTTGGAATCTCATCGCTTTTGCATATTCATAATATTCTGTACCATGTCAATAATTTATAAGAGATATTAAGACATTTATTCACGTGTGTGTGTATGTCAGCCAGTGCTGATGTTGTTAATTGGATTGGATATGGATCGTGTCTAAACACATTACAACTGTGCCATCCCAGAGAGATCTATGGGTTGTCAATACGGCAACGACACGCAGTACCAGGAGGCTTCGTCTAAGCCAAAGAGCCTCTCCCTGTTCCTCGAATGAAGGAACTGAATCTATTGCCCTGAAGGCCGGGACGTGATGCATATAGGTAGGCTGCTGGATTTAATTCAATTTGCATCGAAGAGTGTCAGTGGAAATACATTAGAAATTAAAACTTGTGCTTTTTCACGTCTGTTTATGGTATCAAGAAGAATTAGAGGTGAATGAAAGGTTGAAGACATGCTTTAGATCTATTGGATCGGTTTTGATTTGTACGTTTTCATGATCATATCACAGATGTTCATTTAAAGGGATAGTTTATCGAAAATTCTATTCATCCTCATGAAGTTCAAAACTTGTTTATAATTCATTCTTCTGTGAAACACAAAAGGAGATATTTTGAGAAATGTCTCTGTGGTTTTGTGTCCATACAATGGAAGTTAATGGGGGTCCAATGTTGTTTGGTTTCCAACATTCTTCAAAATGTCATCTTTTGTATTTTGCATATGAACGAAAGTCCTGCAGGTTCGGAATGACGCGAGAATGAGTAACAATGTAAGAATTTTCATTTTTGGGTGAACTATCCCTTTAACAAACTGTAATGAATATGGGGGCCAATTTACGTGATATTTATATGCTGGTTGTACCGATTTCATAAATCTATGTAATGATATTTAGTATTTTTATAGTAATGCTATAAATAGTTGAAGCAACTCGCCGAATTCATATAAAATATAATTTATTGGCCCCATGTTATGAGTTATTTTGCAACTGCTTTGACTGTGGCTCATTTGTTTAATAAGTCAATTTATAGGCTCCCCAAGGCAAAATTACCTTTTAATCTTCACCTTAACCAATATTTATGTAAATATGCATTTGACTCTGCAGGATGCATATTGCCAATATATCCTCTTCGTACATTAATTTTTTATATGCTGAGAAACGCTCTCTGTAAAATGACCCAAAGTGTGCCCACTGTTCCTCTGAGCTGTGACATTTCTGTGTTTGAATTTTAGTCTGCCCTGTTTCGTCCGAGGGGAAAACAAAACCATTTCTGTATTGTCAGAAATATTTTGCATGCCCAATAGCTCTTGATTGTTTTTGGCAGTACAGCAAATCTAAAGGCATGGAGAGAATATAACAGCGTCAGCCCAAAAGCTAGAGCCAACATTTACGATATGTTGAATTTCATATATTCATTTCAATCTGTTTTTCCATATTGTAAATTATTCTGGCAGAGAATGTTGTGGAGTTGTCTTGTAAAGATTTATTTGGAGATAACTTTATATTAATATCCAGCCAATCACATAGCAGCTTGTGGTTTTGGAAAGCTATCGCCACTTTTTTATGCAATATGTATTAACAACAGATCTCTACAACATTAAATTCATAGCTTTTTTTTTGACGTCACAAAAATTCCCGTACATAACACAAAGAAATATTAATATTGCAATAAGACTGCAGGGAAAGTATGACACAAAACGAAACGATTGCATGTTGCATATCAGCAGGAATAAAGAAATACTTTCATAATGGCACCGATAAAGCATTCTGGCAGCTACGGTATTAAGTAGATAATATTGTAATCTCGCAGGGAAAGATAAGGTGCACAGGCTATAAACATTTTAATGACTTGCATGTATTGATAAATGATAAAACCTCTCACCAGCCCTTGCAAAACATGCCTGCAAATGTTGGCCAGCACGTGGGCCGGTTCTGGATATACAACACTCCTACAAATTGAACGAGGAGAAAAGAGCTAAAAAGATTATCCACTACATAGCCGAGGACGTCAACTGTGATTATCCATTAGCACGAGCCAAGCGGTATTAGTCATGAGAAAAATTAGATGGGAAATTGCAGCTAGAATGTATCCGAGGGACCGCAGAGGCGAAAGCGTCAGATGCTAATCTCTTTAGGTTTAAATACCCTTTAAATATAGCACTGTGGAAAATCGATTGTGTTGCTTGAAAATGTGCACCGGACAAAGAGGAAGATCTTGTAGCGAAATTGCCACTTTCATAACGGTAATTGTGGCTTTTTTACGAGGTCGAACATAGCTGCTTTTTAGTTAATGAGGCGCAATTAAATGAAGAGCAAGCTGTGGATATTTTTTGGACGAGTTTATGGAGTAATATCTTCTTTGGCTGTTTTACTTTATTGAAGTCTCTGAGAGAGAATGCCACAGCTTGTTGGCACTTTCCCCATTAATAAAACAGCAACGGGGTTGAAAATGTATCTTAAATTATGGTGTAACGGAGTAAAGGCTATAGCTATAGATTGACATTTTGTAGTTTAGGTACTCTAAACTTCAGATAAATTTGAGGAAAATGTATGTTTGTTCATGTTTCTTACAGTCATTTGAGTAACAGGGTTGAACGGTTGAGCTTGAAGAATTCAGTCAATGCAAAATTGTTAGAATTTGTTTGCATTTACATTTAAACACCAAAATAAACCCAAAATCAAATTTAGACATCCTCCTCGTGTCATTCCAAACCATTCTGACATTTTTTGCAGAACACAAAACATGATATTGGACGCCATAGACTTTTATTGTAAGAACACAAAACCACAGACATTTCTTAAAACATCTTGTGTGTTCCACAGAAGAAAGCCATGAATGTTGAACATTAGGGGTGAATAAATGATGACAGAATTTAGATTTTTAGGTGAACTGTCCCTTTAATTTTAATAAATGGCGAATGATTGACGAGTTTCTTATACAAAACGTTTGATTTCTAAATGTAATTCTCAACAAAAAGTCCTGTATGACCCTATTTGTGAAAAGTCCCTGTAATATACTTTACATCCAACTAGCTGCCACCAAATCGAGTCAAAAAATTGAGCACATTTTTGTCCAAAGTGGGCTCCTGTCCCTTGACGGGGGGGACAGACCTTCAGTAGTCCATCTCAGTCGGGCCTGAAGGCCTCTCTTTCTCTCCGTAATTTTATCCACTTACGCCAACAGCTGCCTCAAATTAACATGCTTCTTCAGGTATGCAAATATATGTAAATGTGGGGGCGGCTGCTTTGAAGTCGAGGTATAGAGAAACGGAAAGGTTGAAAACTCTGGATGGTGCACTATAGTAAACATCTGCTCGGGCCCGCGTGCGCCAGCTCAGACTCCCTGGAGAGCTCATGAGCCAGATTCAACTAGAGCACATTTAATCAATGATTACATATGTGTGATTGATGATACAAGTAACTCCGCCCCCAATGCATGTAATTTGTTGTGTAGGTTGTAGATGTTGTCTGTATGCTTGCGTTTATTGAAAGGTTTTACTATTTTTTTGTTTCAATTACTTACTCTCTGAGATGAATAACTGCCGTTATTGTGCCTGCTGTTTCTTTAAAAAAAAATTGAAAATGTAGAATTTTGCTGTCCTCGAGACATTTTATTAATTATATCTTATATTTACATTTATGCATTTGGCAGACGCTTTTATCCAAAGCGACTTACATTGCATTGTATTATACATTTGTTTATGATTATGTGCAATCCCCTGGGATCGAACCCATGACCTTGGCATTGCTAGTGACATGCTCTAACCACTGAGCCAAAAGAAAACTTAATGTTATTATGTATCTTCCATCTTGAGGACACAAGAAAAACCTTAAAAAATGATTGAAACTGAATTGAAACTCTACCAAGAAAACATCTTGATTACAGAAAGGAAAAATTAAGACACTTATATTTCATTAAACTTTTTAATATGGACGTTAGTGCTGGGACACTGCAAACGTGTCAGTTTGCATGCAAGCCAATCGTAAAATTATGTAATATTTCAAAAATCCAATCTATATTCAACTTGTGATTTTATATATTCACTTAAAAAATGTGTGTTTAACATTTTATACAGTGATGAAGACCTTAAAATGTACTGCATAGTAAAAATGACATGGTGTAGCTGTGTGATCATTTGACTCAACGGACAGATCATTGAAAACTCTCAATGTCGACCTCTCAGCATTTACAGCGACGCCTTCGCAAGAACTCTGCTTTATTTTGAGCTCATAGCTGAAAATAACACACATTACTAAATAAAACGTTCTTAGCTCACCCTTTCGAAATGTCAGCAAGAGACGGAAAATTAATATTGATCAAAGACTTTCAAGGTTTGCCGTTGTGCCTCATAAACACGATTTAAAAAATATATCTTAAATGCTAAAGTCACGCGAGCGGTGGTTGTCGGCATACATTGGAAATACGTCTTCATCTCAAGACTTAGATGTTGGACAGGGTGAGGATGGAGATGAAATCAGAGCGAAGAGAAACAGGAGCATATGCTGTGGTGCATGCTGGGATACAGTATAAGCATGCTCCTGAACTCCCAACCTTAATTGGGCTAATTTGATGCGGCCGAATGCGTTTTTAGCACAAATTCTCATGACTTTTTAATACGAGCGCCATAAAAGTTGGGAAAGATGGGGGTCTGGAATTACTTTTGTGGGTCAGATGCAGCCTTCATGAAGATTGTGGGCCCAGAATCTTACTGTGATTAATCAAGTGGGTTCATTAAAAACCAACTGCCCGTGGTGTGATGGTTCCGCATCCAAATGATTGCATTACGTTTAATTGCATATAAGTAAGGGTTAATTGTTGAGTGACTGTTGACATTATAGGGTTTGTGCTAAAAATCCGAAAGGCATGCTTTTGTGTCTAAAATAGATGCACACCCAGTAAAATTCTGGGGTTTCCGTGACGTGCAATAAAATAGTTAAACTATGTTGGATCTGTTTTCCATCTTGCTGTTTTCACCACAAGTTTAACCATGATTTCTGAAGTAAAACTATCCATGCTGAAAAACAATACAAACCCAATAGAAACCATCACAGAAATGATAATGGTATCCATTAAAATACCATTGTGAACCATTAGCTTTATCCAACTGTAACGCCCAAAACGCTACCCCTGCTGAAAAAAACCATAGAAACCATTAAGGAAGTTGTAATGGTTTTAATGGTTTTATAGGGATTTGTATTGGTTTTAATGGAAACTGTAATGGTTCTACTGGTATGTGATGAATTCTATTGGTGGGATGATAAATCCTATTGGAAAAATGCCCAAAACACACTACAAAAATACATTTTGTAATGGTTTTAATGGAAAAAGCTAATGGTTCATAATGGTATTTTAACGGAAACCATTAGAATTTCTGTTATGGTGTCTGATGGGTTTCTATTGTTTTTTTCAGCAGGGACAAGGAATTTTGAAATGGTTGTAATGGTATTCTAATGGAAACAGTTTCTGTGATGGTTTCCCTGCTGAAAACCTGCCCTGCTGAAAAAATCAATAGAAACCATAAAGAAGTTATAATGGTTTTATTGGTTTTAAAGGGATTTGTATTGGTTTAAATGGAAACTGTAATGGTTCTACTGGTATGTGATGGATTCTATTGGTGGGATGTTAAATCCTACTGGAATAATGCCCAAAACACACTACAAAAAGGCATTTTGTAATGGTTTTAATGGAAAAATCTAATGGTTCATAATGGTATTTTATTGTAAACCATTAGAATTTCTGTAATGGTTTCTGTTGGGGTTCTATTGTTTTTTTCAGCAGGGGTGCTAATACAAATTGTAATAAAAAAAAAACGAGTTTACTAAATTTTTACTGTAATGAACCGAGGTCTTTCATAATTTACCCGCTCTCGTGTCATTCCAAATGTATGATTTTCTTCCTTCCGCAGAGCACAAAAGAAGATATTTTGAAGAAAGTTGATAACTAAACCACATTGTACCCCTTTGGCTTCAATATGGACACAGAACCACTGAGACATTCCTCAAAATATATTATTTTGTGATCCACAGAATAAAGAGTCATGTACAGGTGAATGACATGAAGGTGAACACATGATGAAATATTTCGTTTTTTGAGGGGGAACTATCCCTTTAGTTTTCTTTCTCAAGAAGAAGATTCAGGCCCCTGAATATCACAGATACTTCTTTGATTTGTTTCAGAGGCTCATTTGTAAACGGAGCATTATGTGTGCAAACCAATGTCTCCATAAACATGGAAATTTACGAGAGTAACCAATGTGGTAACCTGCAGCTGCTTTCCATAAATCCGCCGGAACGCGTCGGTGAGTTATTATCGGCGAGATGTACAGTAGGCAACTCTGCCGCGTGAACCATTTGAAATGAATGTCGATTTGCTCGAGGGAACAGTCTGCAACCTCCGTTTGCAGTCACCCAGGCAGAAACGAGAGACCTCGCGCACCCACGCCGAACGCACACACTCGCGCACCGAACCCAGTTATACAGTATATGTTAAATAATGCAGAAACGCATGCGTTTAGGGTTATGATCTATCGTTCATGTTTGCATAATGCGTACTGTTCAGCTCGTCTAAACAACGAGGCACCACATCGATTTGGGTTGTTACCTAACACACTTTTGGCCTCACAGCCGGTGAACGCGTCTGTGGATCCGGGCGAATATCGAGCCACATGGAGTGATAGAAGGGAGAGAATAGAGGAATGAGGAAGGAGAGGGGTACGAGGAACAGGTCTTATGCCCGGGGACAATTCTTCACGGTCACACAAAACTAGGCCACCGCTAAAAATGAACACTGTGAGCTCGATCTCGCTTACTCACAGATATAAGAATGAGAGAAAAAAAGCGTTCAGGAAAATAAGTGCTTGCTCGCTGCAGTAAATGGTAAACAACTGTCTGTTTAGCAGGAGTTCTTGCTTTTAGCATAAGATGGGTCATTCCTGTTATGCAATACCTTACCAACTGAAGAACAGGCTTTTGTTGAATGGTTAAGAAAGTAGCCTACTCAAAGGGACAGTTCACACTAAAAAAGAAAATTCTTTCATCATTTACTCGCATTCATTGTATGACTTTCTTCTGCAAAACAAAAATTAAGATATTTTGAAGAACGTTGGTAACGAAACGACATTGGACCCCATTGACCTCCATTTTATGCACACAAAACCACCGAGACATTTCTCAAAATATATTCTTTTGTAGGCTATTCTAGATGATTCATATACAGGTTTTGAATGACATGAGGGTGAATACATGACTAGATGTTTATTTTTGGGTGAACGATTGCTTCTTTGATACCGTGTTTGGTTTGAAACTCGTGATATTCGGATAAAAAACGAATCTGATCTCCATTTTTAAAAGCTATTTCAGGCAGTTTATCAAGACGTCACAGTACGACGGGAGCGTGAATGCGAACAGACGCGGGCTTAGGTGTGTAAAACGCAGAACCACCTCTTACTTGGAGCTTAAAGACTTCAAGTTAAAGATTTATTTGATAGCGACTCGCGGTAATCAAGCGCTTCGTGAGATTTATACATCTTGCATTAACACATCAAGAGCAGGCAGGAATTTCTCCATTTCGTACGTAGGATCCGTGCGCCATGTTTAATGCATGTTGCTGAGCACGGACAGCTTGTTATATTGCTTTCACGCTTTATTGCCTCTTTGATCGAATATGATAACACATGAAATCTGCATCTTGCGGTACAGCGAAGCGGTGGGACTTCCGCTTTAATTTGGTGTTAACTAGAAATAATATCAAAGCATTTTTATTCGTTTATTTTTTTATGCAAATGATTGGATCGCCATAAGACATTTTACACCAAATTGGACGTTCAACTCTTTTAAATATAAGACAGTAGACACGTTGCAAACTGCAGTGTGAAATGTTGACTGGCGCTTTTATTTATTTATTTATATATCCAGCACTATGGGGCGGTTTCTCGGACAGGGATTAGTTTAAACCATGA
The DNA here is from genome assembly GCF_024868665.1 of Triplophysa rosa. Classification (NCBI taxonomy): domain Eukaryota; kingdom Metazoa; phylum Chordata; class Actinopteri; order Cypriniformes; family Nemacheilidae; genus Triplophysa; species Triplophysa rosa. Next base: position 11,218,492 of record NC_079914.1, read on the forward strand.
CTAGGCCTTAGTTAAATTAGGATATTTCAGTTGTTTTAAAAAATATAGCTTGCAGAAAACATTACTGGTGTGCATCTCGAGACAAAACGATGGCAATGATCTTTTTTTAAGATATGTCAGTGTAAGTTGTTTTCGATCAAGACACCTTTAACGTTTAAGTTAGCCTGTGACTATTCTTAGACCCTGTCTGGGAAACCGCCCCTAAACGTTTGCTCATTGTTTTTCAGAAACTTCCCATTTCTTTGATGATTTCCCCATGCCGCTGTCACGAATAATTTATTAATGATAATTTATGGTCGTGTACCCATCCGAATCAGTCTCTCGTTGTGGCGGATGGATGTTCTCTTTGACACGTCCATGGAACAAGCCACGATCTATCAGACGATTCATCGTTCTCAAACTGCTCTCTGTGGCACGCCGAGATTGATGGCCCGTGCGTTCCACGCGGGGCAGGGTAAGTGATCAAACACGTCCAATTAACAAAGGCGCGACGCTGCCCCGAGACCCATCTCGTTGTTGGAACTAATGGCGTGAGTTCTTGTCAAATATTCATGACCGTCTAACACTCGGGTAATCGGAGACAGACGGTCATTTTTAAATAATTGCGCTTCATAATTATCAACAAAGGCTCTCATGGATTTTGAATACGCTGTCGATCACTAGATGAAGTCTGGATGGTTTAGGTGTAATTATGTCATGTCCATCTCTATAAACGTCCCTGTTGAAAATACCGGTGGTTTGGTTTAGTCTGTCAGTTATTTATCAGCTAAATAAAATGCTGGTGAAGCTGGGGGGGGTCTATGGTTAAGCTAGCTATGAAGCCGAGGAATGTTAGCATGCACGTTTCCACAATAGGGATGTTTCCACAATTTTATGCTAGTGATGCATTCGTTTGAACGTTACATGGAGGTTTTGTGAACGTTTTTCTAATATCTGCTTGTAATTTCTAAGTTAAGACACGTTTCACAATCCAATCATTTCCTCAAGTGTAAAATCACATATACTTATTTGTCTTTTTATCAAATGTATTGTTTTACAAATACATTGCATTATGTAAATAACATTGTTAATGAGAGCCATTTCATGTAGTCACATACGTTCCAAGTCACAAACATTGCAAAGACAAATGAAGTCATAATATTCAACAGCTAGCGTTCTGGCAACACTGCAGGACAAATGCTAAAAATAGTTTTTGAAAATGCACACAAAAATGATCCACCATCATGTTAGCTTTACTGTATTTTCTCATTTTTTACCTTTATATAATGTGAATTCTCTCTCTCTCTCTCTCTCTCTCTCTCTGTCCCTCTCCCCCTCTCTCCCTCTCCCTCTCTGTCTCTCTCCACCTCTCTCCCTCTCTCTCTCTCTCTCTCTCTCTCTCTGTCCCTCTCCCCCTCTCTCCCTCTCCCTCTCTTACACCCCGCTCTGTCTCTCCCACCCCTCTCTCTCCTCTCTCTCTCATCTCATCATCTCTCCGATCTCTCCCTCCCGCTCTCATCCGTCTCCCTTTCATTCCTCGTCTCCTCGCTCTCTCTCTCTCATCCTCTCCTCTCTCTCTATCTCTCCATCTCGTCTCTCTTCCGGTCTCCCTTTCTCTCCTCTCTTCTCTCTCTCTCCTCCCTCTCTCTCCCCTCTCCGCATCGTCTCCTCTCCTCTCTCTTCTCTCTCTCTCCCTCTCCCTCTCCCTCTCCCTTCTCTCTCTCTCTCTCTCCTCTCTCTCTCTCTCTCTCTCCCTCCCTCTCCCTTCTCTCCCTTCTCCTCTCTTCTCTCTCTCTCTCTCCCTCTCCCTCTCCTCTCCCTCTCTCCGCTTCCCTCTCTCTCTCTCTCTCCCTCTCCCCTCCTCTCTCTCTCTCTCTCTCTCTCTCTTCCTCTCTACTCCTCTCCTCCTCGCTTCTCTCTCTCTCTCTCCATCTCTCGCTCCCTCTCTTCCCTCTCCCTCTCCCTCTCTCTCTCTCCGTTTCTCTCTCCCCCCTCTCTCTCTCTCCCTCTCCCTCTCCCTCTCCCTCTCCCTGTCTCTCTCTCTCTCTCTCTCTCTCTCTCCCCCTCTCCCTGTCTCTCTCTCCGTCTCTCTCTCTCTCTCTCTCTCTCTCTCTCTCCCTCTCTCCGTCTCTCTCTCTCTCTCTCCCTCTCGCCCTCTCTCCCTCTCTCTCCCTCTCTCTCTCTCTCTCTCACGGGCGAGTAATACAGCAGTAGTGCTCTGAGCGTTTCCTTCCGTACTGTTTAATGTTCTTTACTCCTCCAGGACCCCTAGCACACTGCTGCTCAGAATGGAAAGCAGAACTTCTGAGAAACCCAATGTCCGGACAAAAATAAAGAGAATTCCTAAGAGAGCTACTGTATATAGAGCCTCATATGTAGGCATCTGGAAAGACATTACAAGTGGTGACAGCGCCAAGGAGATCAAATGAGAGCTTCACACAATCTTTATCCGTAGCTGTTGCCAAGCGTCCCTCTTTGACACCCATCTGACTGCGCATAAGTGAAGGCGAGCGAGCGAGCGAGAGAGAGAGAGAAAGAGAAAAAATGTAGGAGGCGGTTACGATCTGAACAGGCTACACTGGGAAGCCACAGGCTGCACGCATCACATTGCTGTGGAGTTTCAGAGGAGACCGGGATGAAATGAGAAAGATCTGAGGGCTGTTTGCCGTCAAGAATATTCCTGTGAAGATTTCGGACGGGAGGCGTAAACTTACTGACTTCTTTGGCTCCGATGTCGAGATGGAGATGAGGTGAGAGTGATTTTATTTCGAAGCAGGTGCTTGTGATCTTTCAGAAAAGAGGTCATTTTCTTGTTGATAAACTACTTCAAAATACTTGCTGTTCTAGATCATGTTAACCTACGTTAATTTGCTTTTTTCTTAGGGAGACGACAGCAGATGGATTGTGATTAAGACTGCAGTTTTCAGGTGTAGAATAATGTGCGTACGTAAACCAAACAGATGCACACGGATTACGTCTCACAATCGGTTTTGGAGCACGTTGAAGAAGCGTGTGAGCTGTAGTCTTGTCCCTGCCACTCTGAAGAGGAAAAACTGCTGGGACCTGCAATTTCACTTCTCGCGTCAAATGAGAAATTTATCGCAGCCAATCATTTCTGACACACTGTGCCGTACGACTCCTCGGGAGAAAATAACAGCCGACGGCTCTGCTTACAGACCTGAGGATTTGAAATATGAAAAGCCGTGAATGATGCAATTAATGGTTAATGGAAAATTAAGGAGCCGTTATCAGTGTGCGAATGTGTTCACTTGGAAAACCGCGGGGTTGAGTTAAAAGACCAAATGTTTCTCTGTTGATCGTGACTGACAGCGGCACCAGGTTTGACGTGTGCTACCACAAAGTATATCCTGTGGATTACAGCGTTTGCTTCAGGCTGATGTTTTCCCTCTTCTTTCATTTCTCCTTGTTTCGAAGAGCGTCTTGTCCTTAACGTAAAATTATTGACATATCGAGTGTTGCGTTGACCTTAGCGAATCATAATTGGCCCCGGGGTCAATCTATACCATACTGGTGCTTGCTCTTATGGATCTCCAAATCATCTGTCCTGTTTGATTGAACAATCAGTTGCATTCTTATCTTGTCTCTCCTTCAGCATGGTCCCGCCTCCCCCGTCCAACAAGCCACACGTTTGCCTTTCGTGTGTGCTGATCATGAGCAGCATGGCGCTACTTGACGCCTACCTGGTGGACCAAAATCAGGGTCCGAGGAAAGTGGGTGTCTGCATCATGGTGCTGGTGGGGGACGTTTGTTTCCTCATCGTCCTCCGATACATAGCGGTCTGGGTGGGCGCGGAGGTCCGTACGGCTAAGCGTGGCTACGCCATGATCCTCTGGTTCTTCTACGTCTTCGTGCTGGAGATCAAGGTCTACTTCATCTACCAGAACTACAAGGCAGAAGGCGACAGGGCGGATGCCCTCACCTGCAAAGCTTTAACGGTGCTGCTCTCCGTTTTCGTGCCGGGCCTTTACGTCACGCTGGCCGCCATCGACCACATGGAATACGTCCGGCCCATCAAGAAGAGAGAGGAGCTGAGGAGTCGGTTGTTCTGGGTCGTGGTGGATCTTCTGGACATTTTGGATATTCAAGCCAGCCTATGGGAGCCGCAGAGGAAAGGGCTCCCCCTATGGGTAGAAGGTCTTACTTTTTTCTACTGCTACATACTGCTGCTCATACTTCCTTGCGTGTCGCTGAGCGAAATTAGCATGCAGGGGGTGAACATTGTGCCGCACAAGATGTTGCTGTATCCCATTCTCAGTTTAGCGGCTATTAACATTATTACGCTGCTTATACGAGGTGGAAATATGGTGTTTTATAGGGACGTACGAGCATCTGGGATACTCATGGGCAAGAACGTCCTAGCAATTGTTTTGAAGACATGCAGCTTTGTGCAGTACCGGAGACATCTGCAGGAAGCGCCGTCGGCCGCTCTCGCACCAGAATTGCAAAGGGATGCGGCGCCACGAAGTTCACGAGGGGCGGTGCCTGTTGCGATGTCCATGCCGGTTACCATGACAACACCGCAGGTAGTCATACAAGATCTCACTACGCTTCCAGAAGAACCAGAACTTGAAGACACATGACCTGAACTTGAAGACACATGACAAGAAAAGTCCAACTGGGCAATACCCAAGGCGACCTACTCCTAATATATGTTAGTGAGATAAACGCTTGTTTGATGAAATGAGAAACACATTGGTGAGATAAAGAACCGGTGGTCATGGGGTCCATACAAACTTCAGAATAAAACTATTATTCGCGGCAGATGAAACGGAAATCCATTAGTTGTCAAGTGGCAGGAATTCATTTGGAGAAAACCACACTTCAGAGGAACTCAATGACCCTATGATTGTATCATCACGGATAACTGTGAATAATTTCTTTTCTGTTCTTCCCGTAGGTGTTAAAAATGTGTTTTCATCACGTTCTGCATATATTTTATCCGGTGAAAGTGGTGAAATGATGTGTTTGAGACAACCTGGCAGAAACGCCTTTCAGTTTACTCAACCTGTTAAAAAACGGAATGTTTTATATTCAGTGGATGTTCGGCTCATGTGTTCTGTTTTGATGTTTTATGAGATTCAGACGGATGATATTTTGTTATTAAACCTGTTTTTGTTTTTATCTGAAACTGTTTTTATTGCCGTCTCTTTCTTGCTGTTTTTACTTTTTCTGGTGGTGTTTTGCTGAGGCAAGCATTGGAATTGCTGGACTATTGCTTAGTTTTTCCTTTTGGCGTATAGCAACATGATTGGTGCCTTCAGTGTCAAACATGCTTATTGAGACACCCTAGCAACAGCTCAGCAGCCTCCTCAAAACCACTCGCAGCATCTTATTGACCCTATAGCAACGCCCTCGCAACCACCTGGTGAGTTTCACGCAGACGAGCAAGTCACAAATTTTTCATCTTTCAAAAAAATCCTTTGTTCTTTTCTTGGAGAAAAGTTACCAGAGTGCGCTAAAAGCAAAGACTTCCTCAAAGCGTGACACAAATCCAGATGGTGTTATTGGGTCTCATCGCACTTTCAAGTCTCTGAAGTTCGGGATAAACTTTAATCTCGCCTGGGCCACACGATGATAAAAGGCAGTCTTTCTCTTCGACAAATCTGGAGTGAGAACGGCTCATGTGAATAAAGTTGTCAAAATCAAATGGCAAGTTCAGAAAAGTTCATTTGTCATTATTATCATTTTAGCCGCTGCGAATCGGGCACCTCAACTGCTAAAATTTGCAATTCGGTATTTCAACAATAATGAGCAGATTTGCCTGAGTTATAATTTTACCACGTTGCTATGGCTACTGTAAGATTAGAGCCGTCAATAAATATTGCACAAAGATATGTCTCGAAAAGAATAAAGCTGACGGTAAACACATTTGACATGTTTCTCATTTCTCAAATGACAGCGTGGATCATATCACTTCATTTTAAGCAGAATATAGTCATTAAAAACAAGCGATATGATGTTGGCAGTCGACAGTTAATTTAATCATCTTGCGTTTGGATCAAAAATAAGAACATGATGATAAATTAGATTTTGACGGCTGTCATTACTGTAATGTGAAAAGTAATTAGGTAATCGCACATCTTTGTGATGTTTCTTGAATTTAATTTACGATGGTTTAAAATGTTTATTTTATCACTGCATTGTTGTTAAAGTGATAGTTCACTCCAAAATGAAAACTGTCATGATTTACTCATCTTCAAATTGTTCCAAACCTGTACTAATTTCTTTGTTCTGATGAGCACAAAGAAAGATATTTGGAAAATGACATTTCCGGGACATCATTGACTATCATAGTAGGAAAATAATTGTATATATTGTTCTATTTAACACTAAAGTAGATTTTTTGAGAAAATCAGGAAAGCAATAAGTTCTGGTGCACCTTTGACAACCGTTAACATTTTTTCTACCATGGTAGTCAATGATGCCCCAGAAATGTCAGCTGCTAACATTCTTCCAAATATCGTTCATTGTGTTCAACCAAACAAATAAATGTATGCAGATTTGGAACAACTAGAGAATGAGTAATTCATGATAGAATTTTCATTTTTGCTAACTGTCCCTTTAAAAATCGCTGCAATGGGTAAAATGAGAATTGCTGTAAATAACGGATGCATTACAGTAATGAGAACATGTGAAATGTAATTAATTCTCACGAAAGTATCACGCCAGACAAAACCCTAATAGGCATTTTCTTGTGAAATTTCGTTTGATGTCGAGGGTAAAAATGACCTGCTTTTGTGAGATTCGAACAAACAATAGTAATAAAATTACTTGAATGTTATGAATCTGTAGAGTATCTCTGTAACTTGATACAGAAATCCATCTTGTTTGATGCAGACAGAATCCGTGCATTCGATGAATATCATCATCTTTGGTTTCCTCTTTTGCCTCTTTGCAACTATAGTTCACTACAACTCAGCTTCCCTCATGTGGTTCCATTAATATGCATGATATACAGGCTATGCAGATAACCGAGAAATGAATGGGTTAATGCTTTGTTTTTTTTACCAAGCTAATTACAGTGTCTTCCAAAATCCCTTTGAGGAAAGTCATTGCACTCGGCCATATTTGCAACGTCTCCTGGCATCTGTTTCACTCATACAGAACCAAGTCTTATCTACTTGAATGGGGGATGATTTATGATCTTTTAAATTGCTTGCTAAGGTCACAAAAAACAACATATTTCCCACCAACAAATAAACCTGACAGAACTGTGGCATCTTGTTAATATCCAGTCTTTGGCATTTACGGTTCCCAATATTGTACATTTGGGCAATTCCAGAGTTATAGATGAGACCTTTTCAGTCACAACTTGAAATAGAAGTTCTTAGAGAATGTATTTATTACCAATATATTGAATATAGATTTGACTAAACAGCTGTTGAGTCCAGACATCAGAAAAATATCAGTCTACCCTGCTAGCACAGGTAATTCTGCTAAAGATCTGGAAAACATCTTCTGTGTAAAAACATCTGCTAAACATCTTAGAAAGAGATCTTACATCCATTCTAAATCATAAACATCTTACAGACATCTTCTAGACGTCTATATGACATCTGACAGCAGACGTCTCCGAGACGTATTGCAGGTGTCTTGCAGATGTAAATGCAGACGTCAAATAGACGTCTGCCATATGTTTGTGTGCTATCAGTGCATGGACAAGTTTTCTATAAAAGAGAGAACACTTCATAAGTTATGGATGTGACAAAAAATAACACACGCTTTTGAGAGACAACATGCTTTGCAGGATTTCTATGAATTACTAATCAGAAGCATTTATGAGGAATATTCTGTTATGAATGTGACAATTCACTTACGTGACTAAACCACGCTTTAAAAACCAAATAAACTAGAGAGACTTCACATGGGTATTTAAAACACCAAATTTTGACATCAGTATGGTGAAAATCTTTGTTAAAAACTAAGGTTGACATTTCCATTGCCCGTAAATCAAACTCCTTATTAACAGTAAAATTCCTATCAGCTTTATGTTAAGAAAGTGTAAGTTATCAAGTCGGAATTATTCAACATCCGACTTCAAAAGGAATGCAGCACGAGAGCTGTGAGGCTAAATAGAAATGGCATTTTGACAAAATGAGTACCGTCAATTTTAGGAACAATTTATTCATATCAACTATGTTAGGATTATTGTCCGAGCATTGATAACAAAAACATCAAACCATGACCAGCCCTGGCTAAATGGCTCAATAAGCAATTCCTGGCTGACCGTTGAAAGCCCCCTGACAATGCTGAACCTCGCACCACAGTGATAATAGTGCAATTACAGGAACAAAATTGTGTGAGAGGTTATTTTGGACGGTGGGTGGTGCGAGCCCGCCGCTATTTGCCAAGAAAATGGAGGCCACTCTTGTAGCTGGGGATTACAGTATCTGTCAGTCAGTCCTAATGTGGGGTAAAACTGAAAAAATGGTCTGCGACGACGCCGGGCCGCTGTCGGCTGTGCTCCAATGCGGTTTCGTACTTACCCGCAGCTGATAAATGCATCCTGTGGGAGGCATGAAAGTCAAATTAGAAATTGAGGACGGGATAAAAAAATATTCTTCCTGGTTATTCTGGATGCGGACATTGCAGGAATTGTAAGTTTAAATGTGTTGGGTTGGTATATTAATTGATTAATGCTATGCATCAGCACTGGTTCTCGAATCCGATTGGGCGAGAGGTGATCAAGAGCAACGACACTGCTGTTTTTATAGATGCAGGTACCCAGATAGCACAGGTGCATCTGTAAGATGTTTGCTAAAGATCTGGAGGTCTGGAAAACATCTGCTGTGTAAACACATCTTAGAAAGAGCAGTACATCCATTCTAAATCATAAACATCTTACAAACATCTTCTAGATATCAATATGACATCTGACAGCAGACGTCTCCGAGACATATTGCAGATGAGCAAATCATCAAAACAATAGGTCTTGCAGATGTATGTGTGCTATCAGAGATTATTTTCCTTTTTCTGAATTTACTATTTGTAGCTACATGTGTAAGTAAAACGATTGTGTTTTTTGTTTCATTCTGTGAACATTTCTCCCATATAAAATGTAAATGTTGTTTTCATTTGTATTTATTTGCAAAAAAAAGTTGAAACGGGAGAAATTAAAGTCCCCAATTATTATTGTTAAAGTAAAAATTATTATTGGGGACTTTAACAGAGCAAACCTCTCCCGTGAGCTGCCAAAATACAGGCAGCATATCACATGCCCCACCAGAGACAGCAACATTCTGGATCACTGTTACACCACAATACGGGATGCATACCACTCTGTTCCCAGAGCAGCTCTGGGTCTCTCTGATCATTGCCTGGTTCATCTTCTTCCGACCTACAGACAGAAGCTTAAATCTGCCAAGCCTGTAGCAAGAACAGCAAAGAGATGGAGCAGCGAAACAGAGCGGGCCTTACAAGCCTGTTTCGACTGCACGGATTGGAGTGTCTTTGAAGCTGCAGCCACTGATCTGGATGAGTTAACTGACACAGTGACATCCTACATCAGCTTCTGTGAGGACATGTGTATTCCCACCAGGACTCGCTTAACATACAACAATGACAAACCATGGTTTACAATGAAACTGAGACAGCTTCGTCAGGCCAAAGAAGATGCTTACAGAAGTGGGGACAAAGTCTTGTATAATCAGGCCAAAAACACACTGACAAAGGAGATAAGAGCAGCTAAGAGAAGCTACTCTGAAAAGCTGAAGAACCAGTTTTCAGCCAACGACCCTGCATCAGTGTGGAAAGGCCTGAAAGACATTACCAACTACAAGCCATCATCCCCTCAGTCTATGGGTAATCAACGACTGGCTGACGACCTGAACGACTTCTATTGTCGTTTTGAAATGCAGAGTCTCACCCTTCACACCCGCCCTGACCCTATCTCTGCTATACCATTAACACCTCCTCTTGACATTCAACCTGCACTTAAGATCTGCGAAGAGGATGTTTGCCAGCTTTTCCGCAAACAAAAGATCAGAAAAGCACCAGGCCCAGACAATGTCTCACCCTCCTGCCTGAAAGTCTGTGCGGAGCAGCTGTCGCCCATCTTCACTAATATTTTTAACAGATCTTTGGAGCAGTGTGAAGTCCCTTCATGCTTCAAACGCTCCACCATCATCCCTGTACAGAAGAAACCCAAAATATCTGGACTTAATGACTACAGGCCTGTTGCTTTAACATCTGTGGTCATGAAGTCATTTGAGAGACTTGTACTGGCCCACCTGAAGGACATCACCAGACCACTTCTTGATCCCCTCCAGTTTGCTTACCGAGCAAACAGGTCTGTGGACGATGCAGTAAACATGGGACTGCATTACATCCTACAACACCTAGACAGACCAGGGACTTACGTCAGGATCCTGTTTGTAGACTTCAGCTCGGCCTTCAACACCATAATCCCAGACCTCCTCCTGCCCAAGCTTACCCAGCTCTCTGTGCCAACCTCTACCTGTCAGTGGATTATTAACTTCCTGTCGAACAGGCAGCAGCTAGTGAGGTTGGGAAAATTTAAATCCAGCACATGTACCATCAGCACCGGAGCTCCTCAAGGATGTGTTCTTTCTCCACTGCTATATTCACTCTACACAAACGAATGCACCTCTACAGACCCTTCTGTCAAACTCCTGAAGTTTGCAGATGACACCACAGTCATTGGCCTTATTCAAGACGGTGATGAATCTGCCTACAGAAAGGAGGTTGCTCAGCTGGCTGCCTGGTGTAGTCAAAACAACCTAGAGCTGAATGCATTCAAGACAGTGGAGATGATAGTGGATTTCAGAAGGAACCCTCCATCACTTCCTCCCCTCACCATCCTGGACAGCACTGTGGATACTGTGGAGTCATTCAGGTTCCTGGGCTCCACCATCTCTCAGGACCTGAAGTGGGAGTCCCACATAGACTCCATTGTAAAGAAGGCCCAGCAGAGGTTATACTTCCTCCGTCAATTGAGGAAGTTCAACCTACCACAGGAGCTACTGACCCAGTTCTACTCAGTGGTCATCGAATCTGTTCTGTGCACTTCAATTACTGTTTGGTATGGCTCGGCCACCAAATCAGACCTACGAAGACTACAACGGACAGTTCGTAGTGCTGAGAAAATTATTGGTGCTCCTCTGCCCACACTTCAGGACCTGTACGATTCCAGAGTGAAAAACAGGGCAAGAAAAATCATCATTGACTCCACACACCCAGCACACAAACTCTTTGATCTGCTGCCCTCTGGCCGGCGCTTTAGAGCACCAAACACCAGGACTTCCAGACACAGAAGCAGCTTCTTCCCCCAGGCAATCTCCCTCCTAAACAGATAACTGCTCCTTAAGAGCAATATTCCACTTCCACTACTCCTATAGTGTGCACTATAGTGCCTTATTATATCTACATCTTATGTATACATGTATATAACACTACCTCTACTTACTAAATTATCCATTTGCACAAGTGTACATACAATCTGTTAATATGTTTATTCTACTATATACTACCCGGTACAATGTCTCTTATATGTTATTATCCCCCATTTTCTGTAAAATAGTCTTTATTTTATATATGCACAATTTAGAATCTTTTAGACTGTAAATCGTATTATATTGTATTGTCATTGTGTTAAATGTCTGTACTAGAAGCTTCCAACACCAAAGAAAATTCCTTGTGTGTGCAAGCACACTTGGCAATAAAGCTCTTCTGATTCTGATTCTGATTCTGAAATTGGTGAAAAAAACAGATGTAATGTTTGCAGATCTTGAATACTGCAAAGAAAACAAGTTCATGTTTAAACAACACAAAAATGAAATTTTGACCTGTATTTTAGGATCAGTTAAAAAGGAAGCCAGATTTTCTGTTGAAATTTAAGACAAAACTTGGAGTGGAGTCTTATTTCCTTTCCCTGAAAAATGAACAGGATAACCATAACCGCTCTTACTTTCCTATCGGTTCCTATAACTTCAAGGATGATGTCGCTCTCAAAATATCTTCGTCTTTGATCATGACCAGGTTTTTGATCTACTAACTGATGATGTGTAAAATTCTGGACTAGCTTAATGTTTTTTTAATCACTATTAACAGAACAACTAACAACAGAGTTGTTGTTTCACCCAGGGCATTTGTATAAGGTCCAAATATTGTAAATAATGAATTTGAAATGCTAAAATGCAGCACTTGTGTTTCAATTAAACTTGAATTTACTGTAGAAAACAAATCTTTAAATCAATAATTTATAGCATTAATATGAGTGAAGTAAGTAAGTGGTGATAATACATAACAAAGTTGCGCATTGTGCTTGATATTACAAACAACAACTATATGAATATGAATTCAAGTTTTACTTTTCATGAGTATGTAATCGCTGTCCTTCTGAAACCTTGTATGTCCAAACTCGCTGTTTTTCAGGAAATGAAAAAAAAACACTGTACTTTTTAAATGATTAAATACCGCGTTGTCAAAGTTGACATGCAATTTTTTATACTTTTTAAGTAAAACCCAGTGGCAAACATAAAGGTTGACCAATAATAATGATTTATGGCAAAAAATCCCGAAATATGGAGATACGAGGTTTCAGAAGGATAGCACTAGTGTAAGAATTACAGTTATGTTGCCACTTGCTTTCACAACCATTATTTCTAAGCGACTTTATTCAAAAGACTCTGAAATTACAGCAATAGTTCACCTTTATGTCATTTAACCCCACTATGGCTCTTTTGATCTTTGGCACCAAGATGTAGATTTTTTTCAATTTGTTTCATTTTTTCTTGTTACAATGGGAGTTGATTGTGATGCCTCTTCTCGAGCTTCAAAAGGCCACAAAACCATCATTAAATACCTGTGTGAGTTTTTCAAATGTCCCGAAGGCATACGATCTGATCTGGTGAAAAACAAACGAAAATATAACCCATTATTATCACAATCCACGCCCCTTGTAACCAGAAAACCCAAAACAACACTTCTTTTTTTCTCAAACTTCTTTTGTGTTCCTGAAGCAAAGGTCGTGGGTTTGATCCCTTTTGAACACACCTACTGATACAAATGTATCTTTAATTCATTGTATGTCACTTTGGATAACACCATCTGCCAAATCTGCATAAATGTAAATGTATTAAAACCTCCATCTGGACTTCTCCAGGTCCTTGACGCAGTCCAACATCAATGTACCAGGCTTATGAGCCTCAACTTGCGACCTGTAGAAAAGCTTTAACACGCTTCCCTCCGCTATGATTCAGCTTTTGGCACCTGTTGTCAGAAGCCGTGGGTGGCAATTAAGCTGCGTTTGGAAGAACCTGGTATTTCAGCACATTTGTCTCGCAGTCACACTGGAACAGGCTCAGTTGCGTTTAATTGGACACATCATTATCTGCTGGCCCTGCAGTTGGATTCTTGAATTATGTGATTGCGTATTTGCGCTCCGGGCTCTGAACTACAGGGATCTTGTGTTTTTTTGCTTCAATTAGCCTAACAATGTATTCAGATCCACCTCAGTGTCCACAACTCAACACGGGACCGCAGCACAATGTGTCATATACTGGGCTCCATATACACAGTATGCCAGCTGTCATTTTGTTACTATGGCTCTTTTTTTTCGACAAGAATATTGTTTTCCTGTAGTTTAACTATGAAGCATTGCGTTAGTGGTGCAGAAGGTCATGCACTGTAGGTCGCTTTGAATAAAAGCATCTTCCGAATTCATAAATGTAAATGTTTGATCCTCATGCAACTTACACACTGATAAAATGTATAGTTTGTAACGTACCATAAGTCACTTTTGGATAAAATTCGGTGAGAATTTTTGAAACTGAGAGTCGAGATATTTTTAAATCCATCAGAATTTTAATTAGTTCGCAAATGTCTCATCTGTTCTTTCTTTCTCAGTTTCTAGGTATGAAGATGTTGGAAGTTCATCTAAGAGCACCATCGCAACACTGAGACAGTTGTCATTTCTACCTCGCACGTGAGGCGATTTCCATGGCAACGTGAGCCACAGGTGATACTTTGTGTTCTGATGCTTTAAAAAGAAACCTCATAAAGACTTAAAGCAAAGTCAACAGTAAACTATGAAATGGTTTTCTTTCAATGTTGTGTATGGTTAGAACAGCATTATTCAACAAACGTTTATTCTGTACCTTATTATACCTCACTTTTTATTTCAGATAAAGACCAAGGACTCATCTGGGATGGTTACCATGTGCTTTGTAAGAAAATATCTCTCTTTCTCAAGTCAGTATTACATTTGTGTCAGTTCAAGGTGAGTGGCTTAACAATTTTGCTTAATATTTTAATTTAATAATTTAATATTTTGTATTCCAAAATGTTATTTTCAGTCATGTTGTGCTTGCCATTGTACCACACTTGAATTCAAACATTCATTTGTAATTGACATTCATTTCTCTTTGGCTTTTAATAGTTTTGAATATAATAAAACACATTAAAATTCAACAGTCACATTTTATTCTTACCATCTCTTTAACATGTTTCCTGTGCTTGATGAAATAAATATTTCAGGGTACTTTGAACGCCAAACTGTAAGAAATCATTTCACACATTTGAAAGGTGTTTTCAAAAACCTGTTTTTTTCCAGAAGAGATTAGACTTTTCTCTACAAAACACAAAATGAAATTTTAATCAAAGTGGGATAGGTCGGGGTAAACTGATTTGTTTAGCAATGTAATGAAAAGCGAATCAGTTGTTCCTTTCCTACGAGAAAGCCGAAAGAGCAGCTATAAAAAACACCAACCTCAAAGTCTGCGGCGGAGTTGTTTACGCTGTCAGAAGCGCTTCTCGCGAGGGGCCTTTCAGCCCCCCTCTTGTCTTTGTGCATAAGATGCATTTTACACGTATCTGTCATAATAAACCCTGACAACAAAACTGAGCTTTTTTAAGGGTTCAGACGCCATTTGCTGTATCGGCTTTCACACAAATCAAATCTCAAGCCTTGTTTTTTTAGATACAAACTCTATTACCTGCCATTTCTAATCTGGAGAAGTGAAGTCTTAGAGGCGAGTCCAAGAATCATTGAACTACTATTGACTGCATTTCGACTTTTTTTGTAATTGGGTGATATTCAAGAGGGATTTCCTTGAGTTGGACAGTTGAGGTCATTCTGCGGTGGAATGTAAAGATGGTCAATATCTATAGGCTAGTATTTGATTCTTAAATGGTTTTGTGAATAAATGTAATATTAAATCCGAAACTCTGACATACAGAGAAAATGAATTTGTGTTGAAATATTCATTTAATATGCTGAAATTGCCATGACGTTCTCCTGTGGTTTGATTGATGCGGCAAATTAATAGATGTCATAACCCATCATGCAACATGTCTTCGTCTGTCTTCTGTAAGTGTAAAATTCAATTTCACACCTTTGACTATGTTAATCAAACAAATCCGAGAGAAAAGGTTTTCTTTCTAAAATCTTGAAAATAATTTACTTGAAGGATGAAGTTTAATAAGACGTTTGCGAGAATCCTTCAAACTCAGAGATGAGTGAAGGATGTGTAGTCAGGTTCCCTCAAAGACTGTAAGACTGTTTCACTTTTAAAACATTTCCTTGTTAGTTTTAAGCATCCGACATGTCGACTTTTCACAATTGTGTAAATATGTGGTGGCATCACAGCAAACCAAAAAAAGGTTTCAATACAGTTTACAGTTTTTACTTTGGCAATTTCGTCTGCGAGTAGTGACACCAAAATCACACACGTCACCCACAGTTAAGTGACTTCGGCCTTAAAGAGTACATATTACGAGATCATGTAAATTACATTTCATGCAGTGCGTAATGTTGCCCAGTGTGAATGCAACCAGTCTGCCAAGTTGTAAAGCCGAAGGTGAATGAATAACAAAGTTATTGGCTTATAGTCGACTCTGATGTCCTAATCCGATTTGCGAACGGCCGCGGATTTACATCACTACATAATAGTTCCCGCCAACGTTTTGCTAGGACTGCCCGCGAAAACTTCTCCCCCAAACACTGTAGCTCGTGAGCCTCATTCGCGTTAGACCAATCACAGCAGACCATCTGACCAATCAGATCAGAGTAGGGTGGCGGAAAGGAGGGGATTAGACCGATGATTCGCCAAACGAATCATTTGAGAGTCAGTCAAGAAGTAAGGTAAGAAAAACTGCATATTATAACAAAATAATAGTGTTTTACACCTTGTATGTACGTAAACTTGTTGTTGGACACTACATACACAAAAATAGGACTTTAAAAATCAAGGAATATATACTCTTTAAAATGACATTAAAATGCATTAGCAAGCGGTTTTACTTCATACCCTTGCTGAGGACATTTAACAAGTAAAATATATGATTTGGATGCATTTTGATAAAAGATTACAAAGGCAAACGAACTATGAAAGATGTGTACTGATTTATCGTTAACAACAAACCTAAAATCTTTTTTTTAGCTGATGCTTTTAACCAAATGAACTCAAAACTGATAAAACTTTACTATGAGCGAAGTAATATTGTGAGTTTATTGTGATTTCATAACTTTAAAGGGATAGTTCACTCAAAAATAAAAATTCTGTCATCTTTTATTCATCCTTATGTCATTCAAAACCTGTATACGACTCTTTCTTCAGTGGAACACGAAAGTAGATATTTTTAGAAATGTCTGATTTTGTCTTCATATGAAAGTCAATGGGTTACAACATCCATCCATCTATCCATCCATATAATGTATATATTCCACTTTTCAGAAAATCTTAACCTAAAATAGTTTGTTTCACACATAAGTACATGTGTATATGTGCGAGTTATCATGGCACAATCTCGTCCATAATGCATTGTAATGCCTGTATTTCTCCGTGATGTGTTGCTCTCGGGGCAAAAGAGTTGCTATGCAAATTCAGACATTTGAAAGACCACCGCAAATGGCATTCGACTGATTAAACCAAAAGCTTTTTAACCTTCAACAGCTTCTGCCTAAAATATGTTTTCCATTCTACATTCATAGCCTTCGGGACGCCCTCTTTGCTCCCGAGTTCAGATCCATGCAGTTGAAGCTAAACGGAAACGTCATCGATCCCACCCGCACCCTGTCCCATACCTAAACGTGACCTTGTTTCCCTTTGGCCACATCATTTGTAAAATCCACGCCTCCACAAATACCTGGCCTTGGAGAGTAAAAAGTGCAGCATCTTTAAAATCCTGACGCAGTCCGGCCCATGCAGTCCATCAGACGGATAATCTGCTGGTACTGAGAAACCGTGCGGTGGTGTAATTCGATTCGAACAGCGGTTTAGTTCTCAGCACTCAGTTGGCTAATGTCATTACGGATTGGACTATGGTTATGTGTCAGGGGACATCACAGGGGCTGTCACAGAGTCAGCGCCTGTCAGACAGACCGTTCCCTCCTCATTTAGCGGGAGATTTCCCAGCAGGCCATCTCTGAAATGGATTGCTGGATCTTGGCAAGGCGACCCACCGTTTCCTTAGTCTTCAAGAAGGGAGTTTAAAAACAAGAATGCAATTCAAAAGAAGTCTTAAACAAACATTATAACTGTGGTTCTCAAACCTTTTCATTGTAAGGCCCCCTTTTTTGTAGAGTGCATCGCTTTGCGGCCCCCCCAAATAAAGACTTATAATCTTAAATTTAACATTTTTATTTAAACAAAAACATATTCGGTTATACAATGCTGAAACATCAATTCTTTTCTCTGGTGGTCTTATTTTTCTGATGTTTGATTGCATAAAATCTATGATCAATTTCTATATTTCATAAAATGCCACAAAATCTGTGGCCACCTGGACCCATCTCGGGGCCCCCCAGTTTCAGAACTACTGCATTATAGTGAGTCTAAAGGTGTTGAAATGTCTACTTGATGAACTATTTGTGGTGGAGATTATAAAGATCTGGGCTGGGCCATCTGTCCAGGGTGTATTTTGCCAACACAATCTCATACACGGAAGAAAAAATCGTCCCCCTTTAATTTTTAAGAACAATCAAATTGGCTTTGTAAGTCATTTCAACTTTAAACTGATAAAAAGTAAAACAATTATGCCATCATCATGTGTCATTTAAACCTGTATATGACTCTTTCGTCAGTGGAAACACAAAGAAGATATTTTGAGAAATGTTTCACTGGCTTTGTGTTTATACAGTGGAAGTCAATGTTGTTTGGTGACCAATGTTCTTCAAAATTGTGTTCTGCAGAAAAAGAAAGTCATACAGGTTTGTAATGACGTGGGTGAGTAAACGATGAAAGAGTGCGTGTAAACGATATACAAAATTTATAATACAATGCAATGTAAGTCGCTTTGGATAAAAGCGTCTGCCAAATGCATAATGTAAATGTAAGAATTTTTGGGTGAACTACCTCCCGGAATAATGTGAAAACATTTCAATCATACAATCTTTAGATAGCTGTGTAAGGTGTGGACGTTCATTTTTGCTTTTCTAATCAATCGTACGTCTTTGTATGATTCATTGTACAAAGTCATACAAAATTGCCACATTGCAAAATATTTTAAATATCCAGATCAGTTTGGTCCTGTCTATTGTCCAAGATGCTGTACTCCCACCCTCAAATGACCCTGAAAAGGATAAGCGGGGTTTAGATGGACGATGAGCAGATGTCCCATAATAAAATAATATAATGACATTCAAGGAATCTTTCTTAATAGGTTCTATGTGTCTATCTAGAGGGAATCTTGGGTTGCCTTGGTTACCTGTTCCCACCTATTCCAATAGCTAAGCAATAGCCTGCTTGTTGGTTGAAAATAATGGTTGCAATAGCGTTAACCATTTAACGTTCCCTAAGGTTTCTCCTTCCATTCCAGTAATGACACCGGCCCATTGGGTGGTCCAGTGGGCAACATGACAAACGCTACATTTGTCCTTTTAGTCAACGTTTCGAATTCTTTGTCATTAGCACTGAAAATCCAACTGGGTATTGCCAGACGTATTGGAGATAAAAGAGAGGAGATCGTTTGCTTTAGATTCCAGAGACGAGATTTCAACAAGCCCTGGATGACCCAAAGATAAGGATTAACTGACGGAATGATTCTGACAAGAAACCTGAAGTTAAGGAAGGCTACTAATCCATCGTTCTGTATTCAGTGCGAGCGGTTGCAAACACCGAACGTGTACAAATCTTAGCTGGAGTGACCTGCTTTAAAAAAAGACCCTGTTTAAATTTGCAGAATGCATTTAGGAGACTCTCATTGCATAAGGAAGAGCAGGTTCGGAAGATGTATGGCAGAGCTGGTCCCATTTTCTCTTTTACCCGAGAACGTAATGAAATGATTAATTGGGGTTTAATGCTTGAAAGAAGTGTTTGTGCCCTGACTACGAGATTTAGGAGACCTTTTCTACAAACAGACATTTAAAGAATAAACCGTGAGGAAACGGTGGTTTCTGTCAATCTGTTAAACGTCAGACTACGCAGAGTAGTAGCCTACTCGTGTCTTAATTATCAAGGCAAAACCTTGGACTCGCCACAAACAGGCTCAGCCCCAAACAGACCGTGTTTAAATGGGTCACGATTTAGACGAAAGGAAAAAATATTTTGGGGTTTTGAAAGGGGTAGATAAGACGGCGGGTTGACTCATCCCCCAGACAAATATCGGCGTCTGAAACGTGTTTTTATGTCTAGTGCCCTTGAGGTCACAGAACGGATTAACATCATTCAGTGGCAGTTCAGATAGCTGATTTTTCTGCATAACAAGTTTGGCTTGTTTAAAATTCAAAGGGTGGCCGAGACAGTGGGGTTATGCAAGACTTTTTTGAAGAACCGAGGGCTCCATCTAGTGGAAATATAGGAGATGTGCCAAATTAATCATGTCTGTGTGCAAACCATTAAGTCATATATTTTAATTAAGTAAAGAACAAAATACAGAAGGTGAAACATCAAACTTAATAACAAAATAACCAGTTCTGTGTATCTGCATGTGAAATTGAAAATTACAATTTCTGAATATGCAAGAGTAACCTTCCAGTAGATGCTCGTGTCCATTGTTTCATACAGAGACCAATAATCTATGCAGGCTGATCTGTGATTGGTCCGTGTTCATCGCGCCTTGTGCTGATTGGGCAGCTTCCGGCGGTCTTTGGTGGCGTTACGTTTTCTCTTCTTGCTCAAGAAGTTCTCCAGTTTGCCGCTCTTCTTCAGTTCGCTGTATTTCTCCGCCAATTCCATCTTCTTCTTGTCGGCTTAAAATTGATCATATTAAAATATAAAATGAGTATATTTTTCCATCACCTCTTTGTGAACTAACAGCGCATTAGAACTGGGAAATAATACAATGTTTTTTGAAGATAAAGATGGATGGACTTACATTTCTTCAGGTAGAAGGGTTTGTGTCCCTGGCCAACCATTCCTCTTAGTTTCTTCTTGAACTGAAGTTCCTTTTCTCTCTCCTTTTCTTGCCTCTGCCGAGCTCTCTGCTGGTTTTCCTGTTGTACACACACACAAGCATCATATGGATACGCGGCTGTAAATACGGTTTATGCAGTTTTCTATCTATAAAAGTTGCAGTATCCTGATAATGTATATTTTACAAATGATTTACTTTAGTTGTACGTCAAACTTACCAGTCTCTTAAGCAAAGCTTTCAGTTCTTCCTTTTTTTCCACAGATTTAGCTTTCTTTAGTTTTTTTCTCACCATCTGAGAAAATAGCAGTGAGCATAAGAACGCAAATAAAATGGAAGTCAATAAGGCATCACACAAATGTAACAGACTTTAGCAGCAAACCTGCATTTCTTGTTCTCTGAGATCGCCGATGAATTTGTATGTCTGGTGAAAAACTTCAGGCTTGTATTCCCCTGAGAGGTCATCAAATCGGGGGTCTCTTGAAATCTGGAAGAAAAAATAAACAAAAAACAGAGCAAATCAAAAACTTAAATTTTACTGTCCAGAAGGTTTGGTATAAACCAGCATTCTGTAAGTAGTGCTCAATTAAAACCACAAATATGGACAACGAAAAACAAAATTCAACTAAATAAGATTTTATTTCACACATTTTTCAAACATACATTTTTTTTGACAGGAACTACTTGTCTGATGTAAGGCACGCGTTTCTTTGCAGAAATCTCCTGAGGTCTAAGAGAAAAAAACTAATTCTGTTATACAGAACAACTATCAAACACGTGTGAACTTGTTTTATCATTAAAGATGTATCACAAAAGTGATCAAAGCTTAATAAACACGTTGAAAAGACAGTTCAAAGTTTAAACAATCCTACATACTTGTGTCTGTTCAGTCGTTTCTTGGGCTCTGTGTTCTGCTGCTTCTGTTTCGTGGCACCATAAGCGATTTTGTTGTATGCTTTAGTTCCAACTTTATTCTGTAGCTTCATGATTTCTTCAAACGACATGCTCGATAAGTCTGATAAACACACAGATTGGAGAAAGTGGATATTTATTTTACTTGCTTTTGGCAGACACTTTTATTCAAAGTGCATATCCAAAACACATGGGTTTGAAAAAACACGACATTGATAAAATGTGGAGATTTTTCCCACTAAATATGGAGATACCAGTTTCAGAAGGACAGATGCGATGTACTTTAAATGCACTATAAGTTGATAAAAAGATAAACAATTCTGCTAAATGTATAAATTATTAAATGATCATAACTCTGTCACTGGTATTTACCTATTTTAATATCACCCTTTGTATGTGATTTCATGTATGTGCTTCCTTCTTCTTTAAAGGCTTCTTCGGGAGCGCTATCTAACTTATCATCATCACTTCCTGACACCTCTTCGTCATCTCCGTCCTCTTCTGGTCCCTCTTCCTCATCTTCATCCTCAAAGTACTCTTCTTCATCCTCTGCAGACGTCTGCATCGCACCCCTTTGACTGAGCAAAGCAAAGTTCTTCTCCATCTCTACAGCATCATCTTCATCGTCTGAGCTCTGATCTTTCATCCTGGTGTGCTTCTTTACGGATTTGGGCATTTTTGCTTAGTTTCTTACTAAACAATTAGGACGGCGTGTTTCTGGAGGTCCCTATGAACTACAGAAAAGATATGGGTTATCAATTGTATCATATAAAACTATTTAAAAGTTAAAATGTAAAAAATGATCCCAAACTGTAAAAGCTGGTTGCTTGTGCTGCGCAACCATGTAAGTTACATTTCTAAAATTGTTTTGAATCCACCTACCTTATTGAGTTCTTGTAGACAGTAACTTAAACATGACAGGTTTACTGCCGATTAAACACGATGTCAGTTAACAGAAGATGATAAAACTAAAATCCTAATTTACTGTAAAACACTCTCTGAACACGCATTTGATATTAAACAGCTCTTT
Organism: Triplophysa rosa; assembly: GCF_024868665.1. NCBI lineage: Eukaryota > Metazoa > Chordata > Actinopteri > Cypriniformes > Nemacheilidae > Triplophysa > Triplophysa rosa. The sequence continues at coordinate 11,240,744 of NC_079914.1, forward strand.
CCGTAAACACGTGCGTGTGGTCGGAGACCGGAGCTTGCGCGTCACAATACGCATTTCAAAATAACAGTCCCTCTGAATTCTGTGTAACGCTCCTGTCAAAGTAAGAGTCTACACTTGTATCTTTTTAACTAAAATATTCAAGAATCAATGAATAAAGAATACATTTTAAATTATATATCTTATGTAATAGTTTAATTACTATAAAAATTAAACTATATAATATAGTAATTTTTATCATTAATTCAATAGTTTAATTTTTATATTGTTACGATAGTTTAACAAATGTTGTCCACAGTTTAGGACACAGTTTTCCACATAGAATGGGTCTAAAGATCGTATTACTTAATTGTCTGAAAAACACATATGGTCTATTTATTGTGTCTATCATTTTTTTATTTTTTATTTAGCCAACACATGCAGTCATGATGCTTTACTATTAATATTTGGATATTATTATAATCAGTTCTGGAAATGGCCAAGATTCATTGTGGGAAATCTAGTTGGAGACATTTTAGATATTTTTAAACCATAGATCCAGAAAATGCTGCTTTTTAAACCATATGCAGAAAATGCTGCTTTATGTATGTAGGAAATGTGAATAGAGTTTGGAGGCAATCTCAAGGATAAAATATGAAAATCAATCCCTGAGCTCTGGCCTCTGTGTTCTCTTCCATTTCCAGCCCGAATTATAACTTACTTTTAATTGTATATTATAATTATTGTAATATTAATAATTATAATATATTATAATAAATTCTGTGATTGACAACATTTCTCCCAAATTACATATTAACGTTTTACCATTAAAAACAAATTGAAACAAGACAAATTGGTGAAAACATCAAAAAATATGCAATGTAAACAACACAATACTGATGTTTTACATGCATTTTAGGATCAGTTAAAAATGAATATACAGTATGATGGAATAACAACTTTTATCCATCTGTCTGTCAGTCTTTTACATTGGGTGTTAATGTAATTCCTGAGGTTTGTTTCTTGACATTCATTAAAACTGTATAGTGAGAAGGTCCCAAAAACAAGTCCCAAAACAGGCTTCACATGTTAGACTCATAACATTTCATGACATTATGTCTTCAGTGTAAGTCCCAGTTAACTTCCAGATGAAGATCTTTCATTCTATCGTAGTAAACCTTGTCAAAGCGCTCACTTTGTGCTACGGTCAACGAGTTCTTCCAGTCTCCAACTGTTCCTGTAACACAATTAAAAAATATTTTACCACCAATTACAAGTGATCAAATAAAACATAAAAATAACTTTTAAATAACTTTATTATAATGACACCCAAACTTTTGGTTATTCCATTTACTCTGACCTTTTCGCACAAAAAGTCCTTTTGGCTGGTCAGTCATGTTCTCAGGGAGGAATTCGTAGTTGGCTTTGGGGTCTTTCTTCATGTTGCTGAAAGTGGCCCTTTCAACCACTTTATCAATCGCTTCATCTGACAGATTCTTCCCCACAAACTCACAGATTTTCACAACGGCGGATCTGAGGTCCTGAGAAAAGATGGAAACACTAAAGTCTTTTCAAAACAAAAGACTTGAATGAGAAACCAGCCAAACAATTCTCACCTTGATCATCTCTTCATAAGTCAGGATCAAGATGTTGTATTTCTCTTTGTTTGAGATCCATCCTCTGATGTGATCGAACCAACATCCACCGAGCACTAAACCAAAAACAAAACAACCTTTAAAGCTTAATAACATAATACATTTCTCAGTGAACATGCTCAGAGTTCAACGGTTCAGTAAAGTTCTGTAAGGCTCTTACTCCATCCTGTGAAGAACTTATTCAGCAACTCGTCGTAGCTTTCGACAGATTCCAGGTTCTTCATTTTATTAGCAAAATGGAAATAAGACACCAAGACATCTTTAGGGTTTCTCATCACGTAGATAATCTAGGGACAAAAAAGCGGTGCAGTAGAAAGCAATGGCAAGTCACTGTAACGTATAGATTATCACATACATACTTTTCCTTTTTCTTCCAATCCTTTGGGCACCATGTGCTCGTGTAAATGAGATGCGAACAGTCTTGGAGATGGACGGGACTCATAATCCACGTCCTTTTCCCGAAACTCCAGCCAAGGCATCTGCTGGAACGTGGTTTCATTTGCTTTGTCAGGGAAATCTTCCTCATAGAGTAAAGTAATAATACGTTGGGTCCAAACCGTACCTAAGAAGACATGAGAACATAAAGTAACATTATCATAGCCATCACTTTATTCTAAACTGCATTACGAAATCCTTAAACATATACGTCGACAGCGCTGAGCAGTTGTGGGAATTTTCTTCATAGTCATTTGTAGCATTAGCACCAAACACAAACATGATCAGGCTGAAGTGAACTTTCTTGAAAGTGAAAAAACTTTGTTAACTTCATGACAGCATCTACAGTCACTTACCAGATTTTGGAAAGGTAACAGCAAAGACATCATCATCTCTTATTTCAAAATCCTTTAAACTGTCAATTATATCTGTGGTAAGATCATACGTCTCATCTATAGGAAACACCATTCCTTTGTATGTGAAGAATTTGTCACTAAGTTTCTTGTATTCCTGCTGAGCCATTGCTGAGATCTAACTGAGCCAAATCAGATCTAGCATGAAAAAACGGGGATTTATGTTGTATTTATATTTATATTGTTTAATATTTATATTGTTTGTTTATGGCCAAACTTTGGACTTAATATATCTACTCGAGTCTTTGTCTGGTCCTGTCTGTCTTTATTTGTACAGTACACTTCAAATAAGACATGTCGTAGTAAAGTAACCAGTTAAGGGTACATAAAATTATGCAGAAAGCAGTTTTTATTGCCATAAAATATGACAACGGAAGGTCATTATATTTACGTACAGTAAAATTGTGTTGCCCTATGATACAACACATGATATTTTTCTATGCAAATGAAAGGGTAAAACAAGAATAGCACCCGAGTAAAGCCCTGCATGTGTAAAAGATTTCTTTTATCTCCAAAAACAGCAACAAACACCATCACAGCACTTTAAAGACTGATTGTATTTTGAATTTTGATATTAGGACACAATGTTATTGTCAAGTAATAGATAAACACAAATAATAACGTTATTCTTATCACTACATAGACTACTCGGAAACCTTTACTTTCTCTCAGCATTTCCCTCACCCGACTTTGGGAAGGTAACGATAAAGACATCATCATCTCTTATTTCAAAATCCTCTAAACTGTCAATATAATCTGCGTTAAGTTGACACGATCCATGATCTGCAGGGAACACCATTCCTTTATATGTGAAGAGTTTGTCGCCGAGCATCTTGTATTCCTGCTGAGCCATTTCTGAATTCTGAACCATGAACACCAAGAAAAGGGTTTTTTATATGATCTGTTAGTTAACGGATACACTTTAAACTTAATGTAACACCATGAATCTTTCTGGAGTTGTACTGTATGGGACTTTTATTTGTACACAACTAAGAAATGTACTACTAAAGGTCAGTTGGCATTAATGGAAAAACCAGTGAAATGCACATGAACAATATAAAACCGGTCAGGGTTCCTAGTGTGTGTTTGCTTTTCCCCTTGTGTTGATGTTTTGTTTCGTGTGAGCACATGGACTGATTGACAGCCTGCCCTAGTTTGTTGTTTTAGTTATTTCCCCTAGTCTTAGGGGAAATTTAGTTATTTCCCAGACACACTCTGTCAGTTTAAATCTAGACTAAAGACGCATCTTTTTAATCTTGCATACACTACTCTTCCATAATATAAATCTTCTGAGGGTTTAGGCTGCATTAGTTAGATCAACCGGAACCAAAAACACAACTGATGTACTTGTTGCATCAAAGAGTACAGAACAGTACTCTACTCTCAGCCAGTCTTGTCTCATTGTTCCAAGGTTACCACAGCGAGCAGGATGCAGTTCATGGCCTGACCTGATGGTAGAGCGGAGAATGGGAAGTGGGGACCTGACAAGAGCTGAGATGATAGAGCTGGATAAAGAAGGACGCGGTCTCTTGACATGTCTTCACCACAAAACTTCAAATGCTATTAGATTATTAATGATAATCTTAAACTACAATTTATTTTATTATTAAGTTTATTTATTTTATTTAGCCTTGTTGTGCAAGTTCTCTGGAGCTTGTGCAGAGGCAGCAGCTTTTGCCAGAGGGGAACTGGAATCCCCTGGTTGGGCCTGGGTTCTCCTGAGGTTTTTTTTCTCGATTAGAGTTTTGGGTTCCTCGCCACCGTTTGCATACTGTTTTTGCACTATCTGCCTGACCGGGGGGGCTGCTTTAGAATCTTAAAGTTTTACTTAATTAATATTGCATATAGGAATTTATTATCTGCTATATTTGACCTGTGCTTCTCTCTCCTTTATCCTAAATGTGTGCTCTCACTGAGCGTGTGTGTGTGTGCGTACTTGTCTGTGTACGTACGTGTGTGTGTGTGTGTGTGTCTGTGTGTGTGTGTGTGTTGGTGCGTGTGCGTGTTGTGTGTGTGGAGTGTTTTGTGTGTGGGTGTGTCTGTCTTCTGTGTTTTCAACCTTTTCTTGTTTTTGCAGGTACAACTTTGATAGTTTTGCTTGTAGTCAATGTGTCTCATGTACAGCTGCTTTGTAACAATGAAAATTGTAAAAGCGCTATATAAATAAAGTTGAGTTGAGTAGTCTTGCCGCTACGTCCCCTTACCCTGGTCCACTGTTCTCCCCCTCTGCCCTGCAGTTTTTCGTTGACTTCCTGGACCTCGCAGCCTTTTACACCCAGGCACCTCGCTCCCCGCATTCAGTTCTCCCTCAGTTGGTCAAATTCTCCCGTGTGGGCCCGGCTCTCTCCAGTGTGAGTTCCTGCGATTGCTTCGGCAGGATCCACATGCTGCTGGTGGTGCCTGGACCCTTTTAGGTGTGTGGCCTGAGGTTTTTTGTTTGGTCAATAAAGTTCTGTTCTCCCTGCATTTGAGACAAAACCAAGCCATTATGCAGGTAGGACACGGTTAAACATGGTTTAATTGCTATAAAATATGATCATGGGAGGTCGTTCCTTTTATGTGTACTTGGAGAAATGCTTAAATTTGATGTGCCTTGTGATACGACTCATGGAGTACTGTATTTTTATGCAAATGATAGGGTAAAACCAGGGTAACACTTTTGACAGGCCTTCATGTGTAAAAGGTCCCTTGACTTGAAGTTGTCCTCAAACCTTTACTTATACTAGTACATTTTTATATCACTCCTTGTGAAATATTATAGTTCATAATGTGAAATAATAATTAAAATAGTGTTTGGCATTGGCTGACATCTGCTGGTCAAGGTAACACTCATCTTGTAAAATCTACACTGGAGCGTGGCATTGAAATGAGTGGATCGGTACTGTGCACGCTTTTTAAGGACAGAATCATCTACATGTGTACGTCCCTATATGTCAGCCTGTCTCGGCTTGATTGGGTAAGGTATCATATTCCAAAAAATCTAGACAATGTTTTTTGTCTCGTCTTTTCGTTTTTAAGTATATATAATTTTAGGAAAAACAATAGAATTTTAAATAGTAACACAGTAAAATCGCTAGTGTTAAAAAGGGTCAAATTAACACTCACAGTGTATAATCCACACTCTCAAAGTGTGGATTATATAAACACTGTGAGAGTTCATTTGACCCTTTTTAACACTGCCGATTTTGCTGTGAGATGCCGATATTACTTGAAACTAATAGACTTAAACCAATGCATATTCAAGCTTTAGATTTTTTTACATTCAGCGTAGCTGGTATGACTATAGTCTTTTGTTTTTATGTACGTTGCGTTTCTTGTTCTCCTAAGAACTCAACACAGGCCCAAACCACAGTTGTTGCACCATCACCGGTCCAGGCCCAAACAACCATCATCAGCTGTACAGACACCCGCTTTAGATCTACTTCATCTCCAGTCATCATCACCACAGACACCAGCTGTATAACCACTTCATCTCCAGTCATTATCACCAGCCCAGATATGGTACCATTCTACATCCATCACCTGATTTTAATTCTGCAAAAGGATGATAGTTCTTGAAAAGATTGCCTAAAATGTATATTATACCTTGCAGGACAATGATGGCCCTGTGTTGCATTAATAGGTCAATGCAGGAACTCCAGATGTGAGTACTGTAGTTTCTAGCATAACGTGAATGCAAAACATTCACTTAATGTTTTTCTCCTGAGTCAATGTCAAGTAAATATTGATTTTTCTGAGATGGATGAACATGAGAGGCACTTGAGCTGAGAGACACAGCATGTAAATGTAAAGCTTATACGAGAATGTCACCTTAGCAATTTTTTCGTTATTTACAATTTTGTACATAAAAATCATTTTACAATGTTAAGAATGTGATGTAAAGAACATTAGATCAAATATATTGATATCTTAAACATTGACATACTGCATAAATTCACGTCAAAGATTGAAATCAGCGTTTAGGTAACCATGGATTAACCTGAATTTCACATGCAGTCACATTTTACAAACTGTTCTTGCTAGTGAGTCTGTGCTTTGTCAAATTGCAAAACCTTGTTACCTAGCTGTTTTTTTATTTTTAAGTGTATTACAGGATAATCCAACCAGCAACTGATGAACACTCCGGCACAGAAATTCTGAATATGTTTGTTGTTGTTCTTTTATGGCTGTGTAATTATTAAACCATGAATATAGCAAATTTAAGAAGTATTTTGGATTTAGTCTGTCCAAGGTAAGCTGATATTTCCTACTGACACTAAGATAGAAATAACTGACTCCATACATAAAAACATTTTTAGCTGGTGAAAATACTAGTTTATGTTCTTGCCTGTTTTTCAAAATTAAACTTACTGAACTTTACTTGAAAATTTTTGTTTCCTTCTAATGAACGGATATTTTCTTTTCATTAGGCTCTTAATGATCGAAGTCCTGTCCGCACTTGGAATTTTTGAAGGCAAACAGGGCCGGGTGTTTTTTGCCTACAATCAGCAGGCTTTAGAACAGAGCCGATATTACATGGGTGGAAAACTCGCCGCATGGCCCATACTTCACAGAGGTCCAGGGGTTAAAGCCCTCTCATTCTGATCTATATTTGCTGATGTGCGGACGGGAAGGGCAGTTGGACAGATTTGATTTTCAAGACTTGCCAGATAATGAAATGCACTTCAAGATGCAGCAGGTATACATTGTTGTACAAATATTTGTCACCCTGCTTGCATAAACTCAGCTAGTCATTTTTGTGATTTACTGTTTTCTACATAAAATCATCCTACATCATTTAAAGAACGTTCTGTGAAAACATAACCTTGATATCTTTAATATTGACTGAATAAAGCCATGTCAAATATTGAAATCATAGTGACATTAATGGTCAAAATCAAACGTTGATGCTCGTTATCTCAAAATTAGATTTTTAGACTTTTAGATGTTTTTAGCAGGGTCACATTTAGGTTGATTAATTAATGATTTTCCAAACCTGCCATATTTAGATCCTTGAATGCAGAAGTGTGAGTGACCTACTTTCACTGAAGGCCACGCTTGGTGACTGGATTGCAGATTGCGGGATATCTACAGTGCTGGCCTTTCTGACATGAGCAGAGTTTACAGCCTTGTCATTAAGCACTTCATTTATCTTAGGTAATCTTGCATACAACCTTTTTATGAAGATGCCATAGTGTGAGGAGTAGCTCAGTAATAAGTTTAGTCATTGATAGAATACAGATACGTTTCTGTTTAAAAGTTATTACCTTTTTGTATTTAGAAATACCTAAATGATCTGATGGTTTCTTTTTCTTTATTAGCCAATGGTTAAATTGTATTTTATCAACATAGGCCTGCCAGCATGATTTCACAGTTTAAAGCAGGGATCAATTCATCATGGGTCACTTTGGCAGAAAGTGTAAAATAACTGGAAGGCCTTCAAGCGTCTGTTCACCAACACACAGAAGCCACTGTCAAGGTGTGAATTTAAAGACCGTGTTGTAAACTGGAGTCGAGAGGGTAACAACAGAGAGGCTGAAGAAGAGACCATCTTTTTATGGGAATCTTTACTCCACAGCAAACTTCTATATTTTTTTTAATAAAATGGATTTCCAAATCCTGTTGTTTTTCCAAATTAAAGTTTGCAGGTCAAGATATTCTTCGATGTGGCAAGTGTGTGTCTGTATTCTTGTTATCTGTATTATGATAACAGCTAGTCCAGAACAATTAAGTAGTGTTGTTTATCATGACTCCCATCATCTGATAAGGGATCAAGCAATGTTTGAAGATAATCAGTATCTGCAGTGCTTATGTAAGTGTTTTCTGGTACCATGGTGGTCTGTGTCATATCTTTAACAAAGTCCATACCATAGTCATATATGTCAGATGAATTCAGGATATTTGGCTCAATTATCATGCCGGAGCTCCACAATGCCAGGGGACTCTGACCCGAGAACCGAACCACAATACTGTGATAATTCCATCTTCTGATAAATTCATCACATGACCGTTGAATTCTCGTTCACATATTTTTGCACTTGAATATATTAAAGCTTAAAACATGTGCTAATAATAAAACTTTCTTGACGATATAGTCACATATTCATCAACATTATTGTTGAGCCCCGTGTTTGGCGGGCACCTTACAGAGTGCACCACGTTGGAGACCACTAGGTTAGAGTCTATATGCCTAGAGGGGTATGAAATATAAGCTTATTAGACAATGCAAAGGGAAACCACTTAGCAAGGTATGCAAAAAAACTTCAAGCATCACCTCATAATCATGGCAGTGAGTCAAACACTTTCCTATATAAAAATAAACATTCTGCAGTATAAACTATTAAAATACCAGTTTGTTTATGCTTTTTGAGGATCTGTGTTAAGAAATTGTGGTAACACTTTACAATAAGGTGCTATTAGTTAACATTAGTAAATGCATTGCTTACAATGAACAATTGAGTTTGTCAGCATTTATTTATCCTTGTTAATGTTAGTTCATGTCAAAACAGTTATTCATGTTAGTTCATGGTGCATTAACTAATGTTAACAGTGACAACATTTGATTTTAATAATGTAATAGTAAATGCTGAAATTAACATGAATTAATATTAATAAATGCTGTAGAAGTATTGTTCATTGTTAGTTTATGTTAGCTTAGCTAATGCATAAACTAATTGTTAACAAATAGCACCTGATTGTAAAGTGTTACCAAAATTGTTTCTGTAAAGATAAAACTTAAACCATAAGTGGTTCGATCCTCTCACATTGTACACTATTCTTCTGATGACAAGTCTCCGTCGAATCAAAATTCCTGCTGGATCAATAATACTTCTCTCTCTGACTCTGTGTCTGTATCCCCTTCCTCTTATACTGCCTTGAAAAGAAAAAATGTAGATGAAATAATAAAAGAAATAATTGCTCGATATTTTTCAGTGTTATTCTATAAGGAATCATTATTTAAATACACAAAAAGTATGAGGTTTAATTTCATTTTTTCATAAAGTGTTTTTGCCTAATAGCAATATTAACAGAAATGAAAGGGAGAGTGTAGTCTGTTATTTTAAAATATTATTTACTGACAGTGTTGGGTAAGTTACTCTGAAAAAGTAATTAATTACTAGTTACTAATTACATATTCAATAGTGTAATTAGAATACTGTACAAATTACTCTCTCCAAAAAGTATTTAGTTACTTATTACTAATTACTTTCTATATCCTATATCCACCTTGATTAGTTAAGTGATTCAAACATGAAACCAGAAAACAGAAACCAGTAACTAGTTACACCCAACACTATTTACTGTACGTACAAACCTAAATAGCTAACTGTTCTCACGTCATGTACAGTGTTGGTCAAAAACACATAAACGAAGGTCTACATGTCTGTGCCTCTCCATATTACACTGGTTAAATATAAATTAATTGAATCTTACCCTGTGTTATATGCAGTGTTAGGTGTAACTTACTAAGTAATTAGTTACTGTAACTTAATTACTTTTCCCTTGAAAAAGTAAAGTAAGGGATTACTTTATTTTTTCTGTAATTTAATTACAGTTACTTCTGATGTAATTAAACTAAATACTTTGTGTAATATATGTGTGCAATAGTGGAACCGACATCAAAAGTCAAACTCTAACTTTAAAATACGTGCTTCAATGTATAATTCTCACATTTGTAATACTTTGGTCAGTACTTAATAATACCACTTAATGTAGTTTTATATTATTTATTTGAATGAATTAAAAGAGCCCTTTCATGTCTATCCTTGAATCACTTAACTAATCAAGGTTGATATAGGATATAGAAAGTAATTAGTAATAAGTAACTAAATACTTTTTGGAGAGAGTAGTTTGTACAGTATTCTAATTGCACTATTGAATATGTAATTAGTAACTAGTAATTAATTACTTTTTCAGAGTAACTTACCCAACACTGGTTATATGTACAGTGTTGATCCTGGATGTTGTCATCTGCGATCGTATTCGTGACGACCGCTTCTCCCGCTTGCATTGTGATATGTAAACCCTCGATTCCAAATTAATCTTGTTATCCACCATATTTGTTTTAAAATCTTTTATACATCCCTTCATGGCATATTTAAGTCTCACTTGAATGCTCTTCGACGGGAGTGTGTCCAAAATGTACAAAAACATCTTCAGACAAGGTTTTCAAACTGGCAGCTGCCATTCTAACTCTGTCTGGTAGCAACAGTATCTAAGGGGGCGGGCCTACTTATCCAAAGGGTCAATTCATACTGTACATTATATTATTAATATACATTTACTAAAACTGTATAGTGAGAAAATCCCTTGGTGGTCCAAAACAGGCTTCACATATAGACTCATAACATTTCATGACATTATGTCTTCAGTGTAAGTCCCAGTTAACTTCCAGATGAAGATCTTTCATTCTATCGTAGTAAACCTTGTCAAAGCGCTCACTTTGTGCTACGGTCAACGAGTTCTTCCAGTCTCCAACTGTTCCTGTAACACAATTAAAAAATATTTTACCACCAATAACAAGTTATCAAATAAAACATAAAAATAACTTTTAAATAACTTTATTATAATGACACCCAAACTTTTGGTTATTCCGTTTACTCTGACCTTTTCGCACAAAAAGTCCTTTTGGCTGGTCAGTCATGTTCTCAGGGAGGAATTCGTAGTTGGCTTTGGGGTCTTTCTTCATGTTGCTGAAAGTGGCCCTTTCAACCACTTTATCAATCGCTTCATCTGACAGATTCTTCCCCACAAACTCACAGATTTTCACAACGGCGGATCTGAGGTCCTGAGAAAAGATGGAAACACTAAAGTCTTTTCAAAACAAAAGACTTGAATGAGAAACCAGCCAAACAATTCTCACCTTGATCATCTCTTCATAAGTCAGGATCAAGATGTTGTATTTCTCTTTGTTTGAGATCCATCCTCTGATGTGATCGAACCAACATCCACCGACCACTAAACCAAAAACACAACCTTAAATAATAATAAATTTCTCAATGACGTTGCACAGAGTTCAAGTAAAGTTCTGTAAGGCTCTTACTCCATCCTGTGAAGAACTTATTCAGCAACTCGTCGTAGCTTTCGACAGATTCCAGGTTCTTCATTTTTTTGGCAAAATGGAAATAAGACACCAAGACATCTTTAGGGTTTCTCATCACGTAGATAATCTAGGGACAAAAAAGCAATGCAGTAGAAAGCAATGGCAAGTCACTGTAACGTATAGATTATCACATACATACTTTTCCTTTTTCTTCCAATCCTTTGGGCACCATGTGCTCGTGTAAATGAGATGCGAACAGTCTTGGAGATGGACGGGACTCATAATCCACGTCCTTTTCCCGAAACTCCAGCCAAGGCATCTGCTGGAACGTGGTTTCATTTGCTTTGTCAGGGAAATCTTCCTCATAGAGTAAAGTAATAATACGTTGGGTCCAAACCGTACCTAAGAAGACATGAGAACATAAAGTAACATTATCATAGCCATCACTTTATTCTAAACTGCATTACGAAATCCTTAAACATATACGTCGACAGCGCTGAGCAGTTGTGGGAATTTTCTTCATAGTCATTTGTAGCATTAGCACCAAACACAAACATGATCAGGCTGAAGTGAACTTTCTTGAAAGTGAAAAAACTTTGTTAACTTCATGACAGCATCTACAGTCACTTACCAGATTTTGGAAAGGTAACAGCAAAGACATCATCATCTCTTATTTCAAAATCCTTTAAACTGTCAATTATATCTGTGGTAAGATCATACGTCTCATCTATAGGAAACACCATTCCTTTGTATGTGAAGAATTTGTCACTAAGTTTCTTGTATTCCTGCTGAGCCATTGCTGAGATCTAACTGAGCCAAATCAGATCTAGCATGTGGTTGAAAAAAACAGGGTTTAATATTGTCTATTTGTTTATGGCCAAACTTTGGACTTAATATATCAACTCGAGTCTTTCTCTGGTCCTGTCTGTCTTTATTTGTACACTTCAAATAAGACATGTCGTAGTAAAGTTCACTTTAGTTCAGTTGCGTTGCAAACCAGTACAGAAAATTATGCAGAATGCATTTTTATTGCCATAAAATATGACAACGGCTCATTCCTGCTGAGTCATTTCTGAATTCTGAACTAAATGACACCAAGAAAAGGGTTTTTTATATGATCTGTTAGTTAACGGGTGAACTTTAGACTTAAAGGTCCGAAGTGTCATTTTTGGAGGATCTATTGAAAAAAATGCATTATAATATACATAACTATGTCTTCAGAGGTGTATAAAGAGCTTACGCAATGATGTTTTTATTACCATAGAATGATTTCTATCTACATACACCGCGGGTCCCCTTGCATATTCGCTATGTTCTGTCAGCCATCTTAGTTTTTCGAATGGGAGGTGGAGGGGTGGAGTGAGCGGTTGGTTGTAATTCAATTCGCAACCTTGCCGCTAGATTTCACTGACTGGACCTTTATTGTAACACCATTAATCTTTCGCGAGTTGTACTGTTTGTGACTTTTCCTTGTACACAACTAAGAAATGTAGTAATAAAGGTCTGTTGGCATTAACAGAAAAACCAGTGAAGTGCACACAAACAAAATAAAACCAAGCCATTAAGGTAGGACACGGTTAAACATGGTTTAATTGCTATAACATATGTTTTATCAACAAATTCGGGAGGAGCATGTGCAGATAATTAACCGGCTGGCTTTCGATCACAGTAATCAACCCAACCGGCACTATAAATACCAAAGCAGTCCAACCTTCAGTCTCTCGATTATCTCTGGACATCGCTGCTATAGAGACGCACACGCAAACCCAGCAGCTTGTTCGCGTTACACAAAGGTTTCGTTTATGCAAACTATATATCAGGGGCGCAAAAATGGGGTATGCAGTATATGCAGTGCATAGGGGCGCCGCACAAGTGGGGGCGCCATTGTGCCAAAATATTATTTAACGTTTTTTTAAATAAAACGTTATAAAAAATATAACGAAAAAGTCATTATCGAAAACGTTTTAGTTTCACTTTTGTCTAGCATTTTAAACGAGTTCAATAAATATATAATTTATTTAATGAAGTTATGTCAACCAATCACTCTTTCACAGTCAAATGACCAAATGGATCGAGCAAAGAAACTTCCCAAAGCGCAGAACAGAACATGAAAATGAAAAGTAAATTGACAAGTAAAAAACAAGTTATTTAACGTTGCCTGAGAGGTGGTTCATATTATAATACAATATCAGGTCACCTCTAGGCCTACATCTTTGGCGCTTATAAAATAAATCTATGTTTGTGAAGGAGCTTTATAATTACATTCGGGAGAGTCTGAGACGGTTGTTAAAGCTGTTAAGTCTCCCACTATCACGCATTATCGGGTTCTTACGGAGCCCGTCTGGTCACCCCTCGGAGAAAAGAAAGCAAGACCCGCAAATCCGTGGCCACAGTTTTGTAATTCGTTCCCTCAGTTTAAAAATCCGTGCTCTCGGATTAATAAACTGTACCCACAGTTTACAAAACCGTACTCTCGGATTAATAAACTGTACCCACAGTTTACAAATCCGTGCTCTCGGTTTTGTAAACCGTCCCCTCAGTTTTTGAAATCTGTACCCACGAATTCATAATCTGTGCCCACGCTTTCGCAATCCGTTCGCACAGTTTTGCAAACTGTATCCTACTCGCGGAATTGAAGCCTCTGTCTGTCAACAGAACAAGCTCCTACAGGAACATTAACGAATATTGTTTACTGTTTAATTTTAGATTATATTATAAATTGTCTTAATGTGTTTACACACGAGCGCGTGGTGCATATAAAGCATGCGTTCATTGCCGCGTTTCACTGGCATAAAGTTGGTTTTCCATTCAACTTTCGATATTAGTGAATTTAGGGACCGTCTCTAAAGTTACATTCACATTAAAATACTTTTTTCCAACTTCAAAAGCATTTAAAAGGAAAGATTTATAGCCACAAAACTAGCTGTACAGTGTTCATGTGTGTGTCAGATATTATGCACAACTTTTATATATAGAGTATTAAAATAAACCATCAAATAATATGCACATATTCCTATACGTATATTGAGCTTTAAATAATGGTATATTTGTGTATGAGACCATTATACACATAGGAATGTTTGCATGTGATTTGACGGTTTATTTTAATACATATCAATAATCTAAAAGGTGTGCATTCTATCTGACACACACATGAACACTTTACAGTTAGTCAGGGAAGTCATTCCCTTTAAATGCCATTGAGCTTTAAAATTTGTATATTTATGTATGAACCCATACAGCAGTGAAACACATAGGAATATTTGCATTTGATTTAACGGTTTATATAAATAAATAAATATAAATAATCTAAAAGGTGTGCATTATATCTGACACACACATGAACACTGTACAGTTAGTCTTGTGGGTATAAGTCATTCCCTTTAAATGCCATTGAAGTTGGAAACATGTATTTGAATGTGTATGTAACTTTAGAGACGGTCCCTAAATTCACGAATATCGAAAGTTTAATGTCAAACCAACTTTATGCCAGTGAAACGCGGCAATGAACGCATGCTTTATATGCGCCACGGGCTCGTGTGTAAACACATTAAGACAATTTATAATATAATCTAAAATAAAACAGTAAACAATATTCGTTAATGTTCCTGTAGGAGCTTGTTCTGTTGACAGACAGAGGCTTCAATTTCGCGAGTAGGCTACAGTTTGCAAAACTGTGCGAACGGATTGCGAAAGCGTGGGCACAGATTATGAATTCGTGGGTACAGATTTCAAAAACTGAGGAGACGGTTTATAAAACCGAGAGCACGGATTGGAAACTCGTGGGTACAGTTTATTACTCCGAGAGCACGGATTTTTAAACTGAGGGAACGAATTACAAAACTGTGGCCACGGATTTTCACACAATTACTCTTTGCCATCACAATGCATGTAAGATGCGAAAGTTCCACTTATCTATTTGTGCTTGATGGCCAGTGAAAGTCCTCACCACAACAAGCTATTAGATATAGACTTTAATAATCTTAATTGTTTTCTAATTTTCTCGCAATTGAGATTGATCGTTTTAGCAGAGACATTAAGTACTCAAAATACTTCTAGCGAATTCCAGTTTGAGTGGATTAGGGGTAAAGGCAACGTACGACTGATCAGCCCGATTGCGGTTCGAATCTACCTTTTGCCAAACGTGTTATTTTCTTTTCCCTTCCCTCATCAGAATGAAAAGGCATATTTGTTGTAGCGCAAATTAAGGACATGTTCCGAAAGTCGAAATAAAGTGCCTCAAGGCTAATAAACAATGAAGCTTTTATCTGATAAAGTTACTGGTAGGTGTAGCAGGGAGCTAGGCTTTAACTGTCCCAAAGGCAGCATTCGTTTGTAACAAAGAAGTTGCTAACGTTACAGGTGGAAGCTAAATACTGTGGGAAGGATTTAAGCGCACTGCACGCTTGCTTTGAGTTCAATGATCTTGTTTGTTTTCTATTTGCTCTTTCTTGAGATTGATTGTTTTATCTATAGCTTGGCGATCTTATACAAGCTTAGCCTGAGGCTTTTCTCTAGCTCATCTTTTACAAGACTTGCAAGAATACCATGACAGTTGTACTCAGTAAACGTGATTTAATTTATAATACCTATATATGTGTGTACATAGCATGTAGATACGTATGTGTCTGTATTTCATTGCTTTGTTTTTTCCTCTTTTTGTGTTGTACAGCTGCTTGATACAACGCAATTTGTAAAAAGCGCAAATAAACATAAATTTGACTTGGCTTGACTGTTTTCCTGCTTCTCTGTAGACTATAAAATAAAATACGACTAAAATAACGAAGTCTATTCAAACAGAGTACAAGTACCTGCAACATTGACAAACTAAATAAGTAAAAGGCTCTTGCCCCTCAGTAGCTCTGGTGGCGTATGGTTAGAGATGTCACATTGCTACGCAGCTTTACCGGATCGATAGGGGGTGCGTATCCCCCTTTTGCCGAACGTGTTCTCCTTTCCCCATCACTCATCAGGTTGGAAAGGCATTTGTTTCAGCACAAGGACATATTCAAAAGGTGTAAAACGCTTCTTGTGTTTTTATGCAAGAGAGGAGAGATCTATCTGCATTTTTATAAATTAAACAGCTGATTTTACATTATAACACGGGTTTATGTTTTAGAGGGAAATCCCTAACAACATATAAAATGTATAACTTTATGATATTTTACAGTTTTATTTAAGAAGTTGCGACGCTTTGATCACTTTGATTTCCCCTGAACAGCGGGAAGAATGCAGTCATCTTCGTCCATATAGGACATCATTAGATAAAATAATCTAAATGATTTTATTTGCATACACTCACAATACCAGCAAAAGTTAGTGCTTTTGTAAAACAAGAAAAACAATGCCCGTTCTGCCGTCTCCATGACCTACCTGATCTCATTTATCAAAGGTACAATTTCCTGTTAGCGTTTGCACTTTGCAAAGTACATATTATTCTAAATACACTGTGTATTTGTACTTAAGTATTACTTTTTCTGTTTACTTTTTACTGTACTTCACTACATTTGAATGACAAATATCTCACTTTTCATGGCACAAAAAATGATTTCCTTGGCCGACCCTCCCCTCGCTCCCACGTTTGGGAGAGACTATTGTCAGTTGCTTCTAATATGACACACATGAATCAACTCACCAGGTGTGTTAATTATGGAGATATTCACAACATTTTGGGAGAAGGCTAATGAGTTCAGTTATGTATACTTTTCCCATATCTGATTTACTTATCATAAGCAAAAGATGTAATTACATTTATATCCGATTAATCGATTAATTGAAGAAAAAAAACGGCCAACTAATCGATTATCAAAATAATGGTTAGTTTTGCAGCCCTAATCACAATTATAAGTAATATATTCTCCACCACCCTTTGTAAGGGCAACAAATATCAGCCCAAATTGGGATGAATTTAATTGATTATGATCAATTATACTTATCTGGATCAAGCATGAACTACAGACAACGTCACGTGTGAAATAAAACAGGACTTTATTACCTAGACTAGACACATACTAATCTAACATACACACACATACAGTTTAGCATTGGAAGAAGGCTGAAGTTTTATGGCAGTATTTGATATTCAGAAGATCAATAGCCTGAACAAAACATCAGTTTCTTCTTGTAAAGCACCTTTGTTAAAAGGATTAATGATGCTCTATGCTTCCATTAATAAGACTATATGATACTTGGCTGCATGTCTTGCCCATCAATATAAAGAAAGTGTCCTGATGCAGTTTGTTGAGGCTCCAGTGGATCTTGGCTGGAAGTGATCAGAGAGAACCAGTTTTATGCAGAGGATCTGTATCTGGAAAGACGAGGCCGCAGCCTAACACAAAATAAGGGGTCAAAGGTGAAGTCTTCTTCTAGTCCATCCTTTAGAGATAGTTCTACCCTTGTAGATGTGGCACAGACAGTACCCGGACAAAAAGAAAAGCAAAATGCAAGGAGAGAGAGGAGAGAAAGAACGAACCCCTCGAATGCGCCTCATAGACACCAAACATGATCTACATATCATCTTGGTTAAATGAGTTACTAGAAATCTAATAATTCTAGTAGTTATACACACATTCATTCAAACTACTTTGAGTTTAAACTGAGTTTAAGACAGACATAAAAACAAGAACATCAATACATGGAATTAATATATGTATATTGCTATAGAGATGTATTTAAGATTGTATGTCTGTCCCTAAAGTGAGTAAAGAGAGTTTCCCTACATTCCGTTCGGTCGTAAAATACTCTTATGTTGATGGTTTGGTGTGGGTTGCTATGGTCACCAGAAATCTGGTCCTGCGCCTAGTGTTAGTTGCAGATTGGGGTAGACCCCTTGGCGACTAGCTTGCTGGTTGGGTGAGGGGTGTTGTTGTTATATTTAAGAAATACAACTAGTTATTGCGTGTCTGATCGGTCTCAGGCACTACAGGAAACATCCAAACGGATTATGTGAATAATGTTATGTTGAGGAAACAATAACATGTGATTCTTGAGTGCAGTAAGCATGAACAAGAAAGGAAAAAATGATACAAGAAATGAGGAAAAGTGGAATTCAAGGAGTTCATTTTAAAGTTTTAATAAAATGGTCAAGTGAGGTCAATAATAAAGCTTTCTTTGGTTTTATTAGGGAGACAGACAGGGTCGATAAATAGAAAATAGAACTCTGTACCACACTCCGGAGCAGGAGGTGGCGATAATTACACCTATTTTTCTGTAAAATAGTCTTTATTTTATATATGCACAATTTAGAATCTTTTAGACTGTAAATCGTATTATATTGTATTGTCATTGTGTTGAATGTCTGTACTAGAAGCTTCCAACACCAAAGAAAATTCCTTGTGTGTGCAAGCACACTTGGCAATAAAGCTCTTCTGATTCTGATTCTGATTCTGATATTTTGTTGGTTGCCAGCCGCCGTTAGAGGCTACAGGTTACCCAGGCAACAACCGCGCGACCTGTAAACAAGCTGATTCTGTACTTCGCATCCTGTATTGCAGATACGCGTCTACTGGATTTAAGGTTTGTTTCATCTGGTAAGTTAAGTTAAGCTATTTGTTTTACGGCCAAGCTATAGTTTACCTCACACAGAACGTGAGCTTTCTGTTTACGATGGAAGCCACATTACGATGGAAAATTGCTCGTGCCGTATGAGGTGCTGTATTCATCCAAAACTACTGACAACGTTAAAAACCCCGAAAAAAAATGGTTTGTGACCCAGCGGGACAATTTATGACTTTTGACTACAATATATATTTTTAGATGGACATTTTACAACCATCCCTAAAACAAAAAGACGTTGTTATCGCGATATCTTGTTGTGAAGAAAAGGGCGGATACGTTGAGAGGCTGCAGGTTACCTAGGCAACAACCGCACGATCTGTAAACATTCAACAGCTTCTGTTCTTCTTCAATTCGCAGCAGGTTAGCAGTCATTCCTGACACAACATTTAATGATTGTTTCATCTGGCAGGTTATCGTAGATAATAGTTTACCTCACACAGAACGTAAACCGCCTTGAAGCTTTCCGTTTACGATGCAGGCTGCATTACGATGGGAAATTGGTCGTGCAGTAAGAGGGGCTGTATTCATCCAAAACTACTGAAAACGTTCAAAAATGTGTTTGTGACAACGCAGGACAATTTATGACTACAATATATATTTTTTAGGTGTAAATTTTATAACCATCCCTAAAAACGTATGCAAAAAATGTGAGCTGAACTTGCAGACATGTGAATGTGTATTATGGCAGTTATCCACTGGGGGGCGTCATAGATCTCGGCTGAAGAAAACGTGAAGGCTACAAAAAATTAGACATCTGATCTGATCACCCGGGCTTGAAAAGTTTATGGAGTGAATTTCAAGGGAAGACATCTTTAATTCACTTTTTTGTTGTTGAGTGTATGCTTCTTTTCTGTCCACGTCACAGTTTTATCATGCAGAGACCGGATTTAGAGGAGACAGACCACAGAGTGGTGCTCCGCAACGAGAAGTTCCTGAATATTCTGGAAGAAGTGATGGAACTCAACTGGCTTCATGGCAAAACCCAGCCGGTATGTGTAGTTGTACAGTATTTGTGAGCTGTGTCAGTTGTGCTTTACATGCACATTTGTTATATACACTATACCAGTGGTTCTCAAACTTTTCAGATCAAGTACCACCTTTAATAAAATGAGTTGTTCCAAGTCCCACCTAATGAGCGCCGTAGAAAAATCACATGAATAAACACTTAAATTAATAGTAGCGCTATGAATCTTTATCTTTACACCTCGTCCTCCAATTCTAATGTATTATTAATAATACAAACACGTTGTTATTTACCAGCTGTTTTCAAAGTTAATCAGCAGTGATAGTGAACACAAAACACGTTTCTGTAGTGCACAGTAAACAGGGCTCTGTAAATGACTTTTATGGGGGATTTATTAACTTTGTGGGACTTGCAGAAAGACTACAAACCTATAAATAAAGACAGACAATGTGGAAAGAATATTGAACACAGAAGATAAATAAATATATTGTAACACGTCGTTGTGAGAAAAAGGGATAGCTCACCAACTTAAAGTAACTTAGTTGCAAATAACAGGAAAACTCACAAATGTGTCCCTCAAAAACGGATTTATTCTCCCATGCACATGGAAAAACCTCCGTGGGAAACGTGTTACTTAACAAAACACTTAGATTACGTAAGAAAACACAAACAAAAGGAAATGGAGCATCAGAGTCCCATGGCACGCGGGTGCAGTCGAAGCGCACGTAAATCTGCCGCATGCGCACATCCACAAAAGGTAAAAAGGAAGCGAAGGCAAATTGCTCTTAAAGGGGCCACACCTCACACCACTGGCTACAATACGTATACTTTAACATCAAGAGAGCAGCTGTATATAACAAACAGACATACAGACATACACTTTACTGCAGCAGCTCGTCAATGCGGTGCGTCAAAACTAAATCACAAGGCACGCTTCATTGATTTAACCTCGAGTAGATGCAGACGCGTGTTGAATTAGCGCTTTACAGCAATAACAACAGCTTTAAACAGCGGTTCAAGCTCAGAGATACATAAGAAGCTTAATCTGCACCAGGGGTCTCTTCAAGTACCACTAGTGGTATACGCGTACCACAGTTTGAGAACCACTCCACTGTACAATTAAATGTAAAAAAATTAGAAGCAGCTTTACACATTTTAGGTACAGTTTGTGAATACATGTTTGAGAGTTAGATCTGCACTTTGGTCGTCAGTTATTTTTTATTATAACATCTATTTCTCAGGAGAAGAAAGAATTGCTTGTAAAGACCCTTCCCTCGATTGCTTCTGGTGCCGTGGAAAACAACGATTTCATCTCTCTTCAAGTCCTCCTAGAACAAGTAATCTAACTAACTGTTACAATTTTTAATGTAAAAATATGCCGTAACCAACACAGCAAACTGTGAAATTTATATTTGGACATTTCTTTTTCGTTTTTGATAATCGTTTGAAGATGGATGTAAAATCTGGAGGCTACGATAAAAAAACCCCCTCCATACAGCCTGTCAGGTGGGAAATGGGGAAATGGTAATGTTCCTACTGGACAATGGGGCTTCATCTCAGTCCGAGGACAGGACAATGTCAAAGGACAAAGGACCTCAGTCTGGACAATGCCCAATGTACTCGGCCATTAAGAACAGGTAAACCCAAGCCTTTATTTAAACAGGATGTGAACTCAATGAGTTCCAATGATTTGTTTATTTAGCTGAATTGACATTGAACTACTAAAGAGCCATTTATTCATTTATGTTGCCACATCTTACCTAGGAAGCATCCCATAGTTTCAGGCCAAATTCATAGTTCAGTTTCTTTCCAAACAAGCATCAGCCAGTCTAACACCACACCTATTGAAAGTGGGTGTTTCCATCACTTCCATGAACAAAAAACTTATCAACTGTTCAGTTGTCAATGTCAAAAACTGTTTTCAAAGGTGGCATATCACAAAACTATAATTGCCCTGTTGAATTAGAGATGCTCAATTGCCCATACATGTAATTGTGATGGGCTGGCAACCGGAATGGGTGCGTGGAAATGAATCGTTAAATTGCTAAAAATATTTATTTTGGTCTGACCTGCTCCCAGATTGATCACGTATAGACTGCTGTGTCTTGTAGGCATTTTACAGTAATCAAGCTCCTGCGGTTGAAAGGATTCACTGTGAACCTACTGCCAGTGAGAATTGCCATGGAAATGATCCAGTAAGCAGTAATTCAGTCAATTCTTTTGTTTTTTTCACTAATACAGTGGTTTTAAAAAGTCTACACGCCCTTGATAAAATTGCAGGTTTTTGTAATGTAAAAAATGAAATCAAGATGAATCATATCGGAACCTGTTCCACCTTAATTGTAAAATTGCAAACTATATATCAAAGTGAATAACAATAACAATCATTTAAAATGTAAAAATGAAAAGCAAAAAATGTACAATAACCAGGTTGCATAAGGGTACACACCCCTAAACTAACACTTAGTTGAAGCACCTCTAAATTTGACCACAGCATGCAGTCTTTGTGGGTAAGAGTCAATCGGTTTTGCACATCTTGACTTGCGATGCCGTTCTTCCTTGCAAATGCATTTTAACTAATTGGTTTGAGCGTCACCTGTGCATAGCCCTCTTCAGGCCACAGATTTTCAATGGGATTTAGATCTGAACTCAGGCTGGGCCATTCAAAAACCTTGATCTTGTTTGGGTAAAGCCATTCCTTTGTTGATTTGGAGGTCAGGTCATTGTCATGCTGAAAGCTGAAATTCTTCTTAAGTGTTTTAACAGAAGCCTTAAGCTTTGGGCCAAAATTGACTGGTATTTGGAGCTATTCCACCCTGATTAAAGCCTCGGTTCCAGCTGAAGAAAATGAGCCCCAAAGCATGATGCTGCCACCTCCATGCTTTGCTGAGGGTATGGTGTCATTTTGGTGATGTGCTGTGTGTATTTTGCACCAAACACATATTTTGGTGTAATGGCCAAAAGGTTTGATTTCGCATCATAACATTATTCCACATTGTGAGGTTTTGGGAGATTTCATGTATTTCTTGCTCATTTTAGCCAGGCTTGATGTTTGTTTTGGCTATGAAAGGTTGCCATCCCTCATAGCCCAGACATATGAAGAATTGGGAAGGTGGTTGTCCCATGTAAGGAGCAACCGGTACTTGCCAGAAGTAAGGGTTTTAAGGGTTAATCGGTGGCTTGAATCGATGGCGGGTGTATGCAAATTCATATTTAACTTAAGTCTGAATACGATTGGTTGATTTTGAACACTGCCACAATCCCCGTTATAAAATGGTGTTCACACTCACGCAACCTGGTTATTGCACATTTTTAACTTTTCATTTAAATGATTCTTATTGTTATTCACTTAAATATATGGGTTGCAATTTTACATTTATTCATCTATATTTCATTTTTACGTGACTGCAATTTTACCAAGGGTGCGTAGACCTTTTAGATCCACTGTGTATGTATATAAGAAACGATAAGCATTTTTTCTTAGATATATTATTGTACATATCTAAGAGCCACAAATGGTTTTGTTTCAACTGTCACTCTACAGAGCAGTACAGAAGAGAGATTATGCACTACTGCATGCCTGGTTTCTGTCAGGGGTGGACATGGACACCACTGACTACAGTAAGCGGACAGCAATGCAGGAGGCTGATCGCTTAGGTGATAACACCATGATCTCCAAGCTATTGGAGTATGGAGCCACGCCACTGGTAAGAATAACTTTCTTATTGAATAATATTAGAAGTGCACATTAAAAGTTATCTGCATACTAATATGTATAGTACAAATAAAAAAGCTGTTTAATATTTTTTCTCTGATAATTATTCTTTTTTTCTTTTGTGATTATTAATGCAGACCCTTGGCAGTATGTTCTGTATATGTTAGTTTGAGCAATAAAAAAATATATATACATAATGTGTGTATATATATATATTTATATATACATAAAAGGGCATCTAGTTATATCTATGTAAAAAAACATTAAGCCCAAACACTGCCGATTTACAATATGTATAAAACAAAGTTGTGGGGAAAGAATCTCTCACGACAGGTCACTAATGGTGGATTCACACGCTACGCGGCAGTCGCATCTGTCCAGTTCATTTTCAAAGGGAAACATGTTCCCCGGTGTAGGCGTGGCCTAAATGGGCTCTGTCTCTGTACTAAATCATGCGTCGACACAAATAACAGCACGAGATGATATAGAAACCACCCCGTCCCCTCGACACGTGTGCCATGATCATGACGGCGTGCGTTTCACACCGACTTACCTCCTCTGTTTCAAACCTGATGGAAGGAGATATGGAACGCTTAAAGATCGCGGTTGGTCAATGAGAGATTTTCTAACACGACAGCATTAGTAAAGATAGCCTGGAACATTTCCAATTGGCTGACACAGCTGTTAATCAATTGGAGTTACGTCCGGCAAGGATTGTCCATTGGCCACACCACTGAATTACAGTAACATGAGCACTGAGTTTGAAGACAGATTTACGTAAAATTACATCAACTACACTGTTTGCTGCTAGTTGTAGATTCATAAGCACATTGTTTTTATTCAGTTGTGTAACTTAAGCGGAAGGCCCTTCATTTTGTCCTGTAGACGTGGTCAAATCCTTCATTTTGAGCTACAGTTAATGAGTTCTTCCAATCTCCAGCTGTCCCTGTAACACAGTTATGTTCAAATGAATGTTAAAGATGAACTTTTAGATCAAAGTCTAATGTGACAACAGGAATGGATACTGCATTAATAATGACTGGGTTCATATCAATATTTTATCCTGAAGACCAAGTTCAGATTTTTTTATAGATTATGCCTTCACTTGCAATGGATGATAATTCCATGTTTAACCTAACCTTAAGTAATGCCATTAAAACAGCGACGTCTGCTGACGGACACCATGCTGCGTTGTCTCGGGAACATGCCAGCTGAAGATAATGAGGAAATTACATTTGCCAAGTGCATTCCAAACATCTCCATAATTTCACGCAAATGCCCTGTTCACTTCAAAGTCTAAACTCCAAGGGCTCTGCCCTTCGAAGGTAGTAGGGCATAGGAATGATGACTATTTGGAATTTTCCCCTCGACAGCTCGTGACGGTTCGGTACGAATACGCGTACCGTTACACCCTTAATTCAAGCATATATAGTTTAGCAACACATTGAAGTTTGATCAGAAACTGCTCACACATTCTCACCTTGATCATGTCTTCGTAAGTCAGGAACAAGATGTATCTGTCTTTGTTTGAGATCCATCCTCTGATGTGGTCGAACCAACATCCACCAGGCACTAAGAACCAAACAGAGCATTTTTTCAAGCCCAAGGACACACAAATGCATTTAATAGCAAACATGTTATCAAGACAGCTCGATTGGTTAAAATATATACAGTATATATATAATCTGTTTGTGTTCAATTTAAGAAAGAAAGTTATGAGGATGTGTAAATTATGAAAGCAATTTAGATTTTTGTGTGAACTATTTCTTAACTCATACATACTTTTCCTTTCTCTTGCAGTCCTCTGTACCCGTGTAGATAGGAGGAGAAGAGTCTCGCTGCAATCACTTCTGCAGACTCTCGGCCCTATAAACATGCAAATAGTTCTGTTCTTTTTTCTTTTTATGTTCTTTTTTCTTTTTATGTTCTTTTTTCTTTTTATGTTCTTTTTTCTTTTTATGTTCTTTTTTCTTTTTATGTTCCTTTTCTTTTCGTGTTCTTTTTTCATATACTAAATAAGATTTGTTTTTATTAGCTTTATACTGTATATGTGTTTGAATAAACTTTATAAACTAACATGCGATATCATTTTGTTTTGCATTCTCATCACCGTTTTAGACTTCATAGTTTTATTGCTCACTGTCAATACAGCAGGAGTCATTATGCACGTAAAAAAAGACTTTGTAAGTAATAATCTTATCAGACTTCGGCAAGGTAATGACAAATCATCAAAGACATGTCATCATCCCTTATTTCGAAATCCCTCAAACTGTTCTTCCGATTCTTTGGAAATGAATGTCTTTCACAGGTAACACCATTCCTTTGTGTGTGAAGAGTTTTTCACCGAGCACCTTGTATTCTTGTCAAGCTATTTCTGAGTTCTGACTAAACTAGATTCACAGAAAATGGGTTTGTATCGTATTCTTGATAATGTCTAAAGTTGGGAGTTAATAGATCAACATGAATCCTTTCTCATGATCAATATAAAACCAGGCAAATATGCAAGACGTGTAAAAGTGCTTTTTATTGCTATAAATATGGAAGGCCATTATATTATACAGATTAATATTTTTAATTACTCTAAACTGTATATGCAGAGAAAAGCTCAAATTTGTAGCTTACATTCATAAGCAAAATGCATTATTATTCAGCTGTGTAACTCAATGATGTCCCAGATGAAAATTGTAAAAGCGCTATATAAATAAAGTTGAGTTGAGTTGAGATGAAGTTAAGTGGAAGACCCTTCAATTTCTCCTGGTAGACGCGGTCAAATCCTTCATTCTGAGCTACAGTCAATGAGTTCTTCCAATCTCCAGCTGTCCCTGTAACACATGTTAAGAAGGTTACGTTAACACAACATATAACACATTTACACTTAAATGACACTTAAAGACGAACTTGTTAATATACCAAGTACTTTTGTTATCTCTTCATTTATTCCATTAACTGAAAAACACCTGTTGTAGCGTTTATGTCTTGTGCATTTAAAAGGATTAACAATGTCATTTAAAGGTCCAGTGTGTAGTTTGTGGAGGATCTATTGACAGAAAGGCAATATAATATACATAACTATGTCTTCAGAGATGTACAAAGACCTTACATAATGAAGCGTTATGGTTTTATTATCTTAGAATGAGCTTCTATCTAAATACACCACAGATCCCCTTACATGGAATTCGTCGTGTTGTTTCTACAGTAGCCCTAAACAGACAAACTGCGACAGAGCCCTCCTATAGGCTACGTCATCTCATTCGGCAAAGAATCAAAAACGTGAGGACATCTTAGTCCTGTGTCATCCGCCGTAGTGCTTAGAAAAGGAGGCAACCTCACCACTAGATGCCGCTAAAAAAACATCACTGTATTCAGATCAGCCAAATAACATATTTGCCTTGAGTAAAAACAGATCATTTGTATATTGCAGCGACATCAAAAACATTTTATGGCATTTCTCTTTTGCCGGGTTTGTCCTGCCTTCTCAGAGCAGTTTTTTATTTCATTTCTTTTATCGTTTACGTCGACTACGTATCAACGTCAAATATAAAAACCCATAGATATAAATAACTAGATGCTGCACTATCTGTTTCTATGGGCCGTAGTTTTCCCGCCATATTGGAACTGACAGTCCCTTCTCGAAATCGGTCCTCTTTCGGACCCTTACTGGTAGCTAGTTTAAATGCCTGATCAAAACGTTGTTATTATGATCATTTTGTGAAGAAAAAGGTGGACACGTTGAGAGGCTACAGGTTGGTTGAACATAAACCTGCTATGTTTTCATTTGCTCTGACTCGGTTTCAGTTTTAAAGAGTTTGAGATCTTTTAACTCTATAGCCGCCAAGACATACATTCAAGAATCGTTCAAAATGGTGACATGATCAGTTTTAGATGGGTTCCAGCACACATAGGAGTAAAGGGAAATGAGGTTGTGGATAAAATAGCAAAGCAAGCTTTACAAAGAGAAACAATAGATATGCGAGTTCCATTAAGCAAATCAGAAATAAAGGTTTTAATTTGGAATAAAGCAAAAGAAGAATAGCAAGAAAAGTGTAATAATGAAAAGAGAGGTAGATTTCTTTACATCTTAATTAACAAAGTAAACCAAAAGATAAGATATATCTGTATCTCAAGAAGAGAAGAGGTAATATATAATAGAATAATGTCAGGGCATTACAGTTTAAAGAGTACACTTAAAATAATAGGGAAACATCCAAACGGATTATGTGAATAATGTTATGTTGAGGAAACAATAACACATGTGATTCTTGAGTGCAGAAATCATGAACAAGAAAGGAAAATATGATACAAGAAATGAGGAAAAGTGGAATTCATAAAGTACATTTTAAAGTTTTAATAAAATGGTCAAGTGAGGTAAATAATAAAGCTTTCTTTGGTTTTATTAGGGAGACAGACTGGGTTGATAAACAGAATATAGAACTCCGTTCCACACTCCGGAGCAGGAGGTGGCAGTAACGCGCCTATTACGTTGCTTGCCAGCCGCGGTAAAAACGAAGAAGAAGAAGAGGCTACAGGTTACCTAGGCAACAACCGCGTGACCTATAAACATTCACAAGCTTCTGTACTTCGTAAATTCGCAGCAGGTTAGCAGTCATTCCTGACACAACAGTTTGCATCCTGTATTGTAGATACGTTTCTTCTGGTTTTAAGATTTGTTCCATCTGGTAGGTTAAGCTGTTTGTTTTATAGCCAAGTTTACCTCACCAGAACACACATAACATAAACCGCCTTGAAGGTTTCTGTTTACCATGCAGGCTAACGTTATATTACGATGGTAAATTGTTCGTGCAGTGTGAGGTGCTGTGTTCATCCAAAAGTATTGAAGTTTAATATATTTCTAAAGCACATTTAAAACTAGATAGTACATTTTCTAAAGAAACTGTGAGTGATGCTTTCGTGTCAAACCGCGGAACTCGGCACAAGGGTGATGACACTTTAAGTACTAATGAATCTAACCAACCCCCATGACTCTAAGATGTTCTGATACAGAGATATAGGTCTTGCTAAACGGTTGCTAGGCTAATGTGTTTGCTTGCTATGGGCGTGGCTTGGCGTCTGCCAACTGATGATGCTTCAAGCCACAAGTGAAACAAACCAACTCCGATGTCTCTACGATGTTCCTATGCATAGATATAGGTTTTGCTAAACGGTTGCTAGGCTAACCTGTTTGGTTGCTATGGGCGTGGCTTGGCATCTGCACTTGATAAACTCCAACCTATGAGTAAAATGATCCAACCCGCGTGAAGTGGGAGTCCCACATAGACTCCATTGTAAAGAAGGCCCAGCAGAGGTTATACTTCCTCCGTCAATTGAGGAAGTTGAACCTACCACAGGAGCTACTGACCCAGTTCTACTCAGTGGTCATCCAATCTGTTCTGTGCACTTCAATTACTGTTTGGTATGGCTCGGCCACCAAATCAGACCTACGAAGACTACAACGGACAGTTCGTAGTGCTGAGAAGATTATTGGTGCTCCTCTGCCCACACTTCAGGACCTGTACGATTCCAGAGTGAAAAACAGGGCAAGAAAAATCATCATTGACTCCACACACCCAGCACACAAACTCTTTGATCTGCTGCCCTCTGGCCGGCGCTTTAGAGCACCAAACACCAGGACTTCCAGACACAGAAGCAGCTTCTTCCCCCAGGCAATCTCCCTCCTAAACAGATAACTGCTCCTTAAGAGCAATATTCCACTTCCACTACTCCTATAGTGTGCACTACTGTGCCTTATTATCTACATTTTATGTATACATGTATATAACACTACCTCTACTTACTAAATTATCCATTTGCACAAGTGTACATACAATCTGTTAATATGTATATTCTACTATATACTACCCTGTACAATGTCTCTTATATGTTATTACCCCCCATTTTCTGCAAAATAGTCTTTATTTTATATATGCACATTTAGAATCTTTTAGACTGTAAATCTTATTATATTGCATTGTCATTGTGTCTGTACTAGAAGCTTCCAACACCAAAGAAAATTCCTTGTGTGTGCAAGCACACTTGGCAATAAAGCTCTTCTGATTCTGATCAGGGGTGGACATGGACAATAAAGACTATAATTGTCGCACAGTCATGCATGAGGCTGTTCGCCTCCAAGATAACACCATGATCTCCAAGCTATTGGAGTATGGAGCCACGCCACTGGTAAGAATAACTTTCTTATTGAACAATGTAACAAATGGAAAATATTTGTAGAATGTAAAACAAAGAACTGTAAAATTTTGACCTTGTCTTCAATGCTTTATGACCAAAGAATACATGCTGTGTAGCAAAATATTGTTTGTGTCTGATGAAGATGTTCAGTGCTTCCCTTTCTCTCGCAGGCGAGTAATGTGACTTCATAATGCTATCGGACAGCTCCTTTGAAATGACTCGTGTGGATGAGGACCAGGGAGGATGTGCGGGTGTTGCTCTGCGCATGGTTCTTCTGTTGATGCTTGTTTTTTACATTTCTGCTCTCTCTGGTTGCTTGTTTAAATAAAGAGAAGTTGTGTTCAGTTTTTTGTAAAACATATATATACTGTATACATATATTAAGCCCTTATTTTTGAAAAAATAAAAAATTAAGTAATAAATAACCTTATAGCCCATTGTATTTCTTTAAGGGTGGTTTACGAAAACTTTAACATTGATTTGATCCATTTCTAATTCTATATTACTTCTCTACTTTACAGATCATTCGTGCTTAAAATAATAAAAAAAGGACAATTTTTCAAATTATTATAAAATAATAGTATTTCATTTTAAGAAATGGAATGTTGTCATTGTTTTGAGTTTATAGAAATAAATGAAAAACTAAGTCTACTGGAGTTTCCTAGTCCTACTACACACCTTTTTTTGACATAAATTACTGCTATTCCTACTATCACATTCATGTGATTTAATCTAAAAATGAATCTAAGAAATGTGTACAGAAACTTACCTGCATGTTCTGTGCCCCTAAAACAGATGACTTGGTTTGAACCTATTTCAATTCTCCATGTAAAACTGTGACCAGGCTTGAGAAACAGACTCCAACTCCCTAAAGGATCATAAATCCTAAAAGACACATCTGGCTCTAACACAGAACAGCCCAGAGTTTAACCATGCAGTGATTGTATGGTTGTCTGTGCAGCATGTTCGCATATCTTAGTTAACATGCTATTCTATTTATTACGGTCTAAATGAGTGTACGCCACCAAGCTACTGTTATATGCATGAGCCATGTCTGGTTGGTCGAGGTGGCGGTGTCGCAACAATCTTTAGAGACTTTCTTACTGTAACTCAGAGAACAGAGCATGAATTTAAATAATTGGAAGTGCTTGCGTTGAACATAATTGTTCCAAACGAAAGTAAAAAAAAATGCTTTCTTTTACGTTGGCTACAGTGTATAGACCCCCTGGTCCCTACACTGATTTTCTGAAAGAGTTCGCGGACTTCTTATCGAACCTATTGGTAAACGTTGATAAACTACTAATTGTCGGAGATTTTAATATCCACGTAGATAGTGCTAACGATGCATTAGTGGCGTTTACAGAGCTACTACACTCTTTTGGAGTAACACAACACATCAATGGACCCATTAATCGATTTAATCATACACTAGACTTGATTATATCTCAAGGAGCCGATCTAACCAATATAGATATTATACCTCAAAGCGACGATGTCACCGATCACTATCTTATTTCAGTCAGGACCTTTCCAGTCAAGAAAAACCCAAGTCAAAATTTGAAGATAAGTATCTTTTATTGGCAGATTTGCTAAATTCACATTTGGCGGTATGGCTCTGTTCTAAATTCCCCGTCCTTCTCATGAGCTCCAGGAAAAGTAAGACAGGGAAGCAGCAGCATCTGGGGTGACTCTCCCGGTTTAGCCGGGAGAGCAGCTCAACCCCCCCCAAAAAAACCATGCCAGGCAATCCTCTCTGGCTCTTCCTGCCGAATTGAAGAGCCAGCAGAGGAACCAAATGAGCGGTTCAGAGTACGACTGTCTCTGAAACTGGAATTACTGCAGTTCTATGTTATTGCCTTCCCATGACCATTGCTTGATCGTATGGATAAAAGCATCTGCCGAATGAATAAATTTGAATGCAAGTTACTGCAAATGTTGACTGATTTTGTGAAAGCATGAAAAGTTTAGCAATATTAATCAAAAAAAAAAAAGAAGAAAAAATTTTTAGTAAACAGGCCCGATATAGCAGAGCTGTAAATATTTATTTCAAGCCACAAATCAAAGAGCTGCACTAATAGCTTTTTGAGCCTCAAGGATGGCTCGAGCATCAGGTCGAAGGTAGCGTGCGTAAGCCGCTGAGGACCATCGTCCCATGGCCTTCAAAGTGGAAACAGGTGTGGATGAAGCTGCTGCTGTTGCGGCACCGATGCGTATCGAATGTGCAGTACAACGATCTGGAGGAAGCCCACAATTTTGGCACAGCAGACGAAGATGGGAGGCAAACCAGCGCCTGGACACGGGCTTTCCTTCCTCTGTGGCAAATAATGGGTCTTTCGGACCAGCGTGTGTACTTCTTTTCAAATAGACCAACATGGAAGACAGAGGACAAAAAGCAGTGTTAGATTCAGAGATGAACACAACAGTTCCTTCCTGATTTCTATCTGGTTTTGAATGCTTTAGAAATAAGGTGATATGGTGAGCATAAATTGATAAATCTGAAATTGTTAGGTCACGTGATAGATTAAAAGAACCTGTCAGTGTGGTAAACTCGCCACCTCTAAGAAAACCGTAGAAAGCCGTGAGCAAAACCGATTCCAGCAATAGATCAGAATAAGGCCCTAGCACCCTTCTCTCAACCGTGAAATTAATTTTCATAAGAGTGAGAGTGAAAAAGGGAGACGCTTATCATTGCCTTGAGGTTTTTCTCTTTTGAGACCATTGAGCAGAAGACGAATAGATGATTTTTTTAATAGAGCAAGCTGACGCAGTTTACAGCTCGAAAATTAACGACAAAACAACAACACATGTGTTCGTCAACACATTGTATCATCCACGTAAGCTACACACCAAAAACGGCCATGAGAAAGCGTTTTTATAAAAGCACATGCAAAACGATAAGCATTT
Source organism: Triplophysa rosa (assembly GCF_024868665.1). Lineage (NCBI taxonomy): Eukaryota > Metazoa > Chordata > Actinopteri > Cypriniformes > Nemacheilidae > Triplophysa > Triplophysa rosa. The sequence continues at coordinate 11,273,568 of NC_079914.1, forward strand.
TAGTCTATTATGTGAATAACATAAACAGTTGTACATCTAAACGGGGCATTTGACCATTCAATTGTATTACCTTGACGAAATAATCAAAAAAAGAGCTGAAAAACAGACAACAACACTATTCCATTTGCTTGTTCGTAGTTCAAAAGGCCACGCCCACCGCAGAACAAACTATGCTTATTCCCACTAACCCCGCCCACTGCAACAGTTTTTCACGGAAACTGAATATTACACAACAACGGCCGCTGGTATGACGTCATCCTCCTGCTCAGGATCCAAGGGCTGCAGCACCTTAGCCGATGTGAAGTGCGATGTCGACGGACCGTAGAAACGGGGATTTGCCGGATGACGGATTCCAGAGCCTGGATGCTGGTGTTCATGTCGGAGAGTGAAGACTTAATACTGGACAATGCTGACAACACTGGGTCGTTGCTTTGGACCGTAGCGTGGCTTGTTCGGGCTGAACCGGCAGCACCTGCTGCCCGTTTAGGTGTAGCCTCGGCCGGAGTGTAAACAGGTTCAGAGTTTCTCCTCTTTTGGGTGTTTTTCTTGCTGGAGAAGGGAGGAGGTGGGAGTAATTCTGTCGAAGACACGTCATCGTTCTCACAGATTAAAATAAACAAATCCTCGTGAGTAGCTCCTTTCGGAACCGGAACATTGGCCCTAAACAAGATCTCCAATATCTTCGGCAGTGGCCAGTCATTAATGCTGGGAAGACTGGAGGATTTACTTGCCAAGCGAGAGCTCCGACGGACAGGTACATTGCTCTCCCCTTGGGCGGCTTCCTCTGCCTGGTTGAGATGCTGTGGTTGACTGAAACGATATTTAAAGGGGGCGCCCAATTAAGTGAACGTATCAGATCAGATGATGGGCTGGGTTAAGGTTATGATCAGCTGACGACAGCTGATAGCCGAGCTTGACTACAAGGCCTACCTGAACTAACGCCGATGCTTCATAACATGTACACTGCGCACCACAGAAATCAGCCGTTTAACTCGTTATCGACAGAACAATTACCTCGACTACTAAAGATAGTTTCGCAAAGAGCTTGCCAGATCTGACTCCTTTAATAACCATATGTCAGGGCTGGACTGAAAACACACAGATACAATAGCGGGTGACAAGGTCATTTATTAGTTCAGAACACACAGGTGAGATAATGTGAAAGTTCGTAAGAGGTAGGATCCTTCCGGAGCCCTGGAGGGTAGCGGCTAACTGCGAGGCCAACCGGGGAAACCCTGGTGTACGGCAGCATCAGCCGAAGTGGTGGGGAAGGTGTCCTTAGAGTCACACAGTAGGCAGGATCAGAGGTTGGAGAGTTCCTATATAGATGGGGAGGAAACGACTGGTAGGCAGATGATCCAGTGGTAGCCGAGGCGTGGATGGCGCTGGAGAACCGGGAAAATAATCCCCGCAAAAACTAACCAAAAAGGGGAAAAACAGCTAGGCAAACGAGTGTCGCCTGGGCAAAAAATAAAGACACATCAGGTTACTCTAACTGAAAAGAGCGATCTCTTCAGGGAGAAAATCCAAAACAATAATCCACACAAAATACGTCCTTCCACACGACAAGACAAGGCAGGACAAAAAAAACAAGATCAAGATCGAACTAACTTTAAGCAAGACAAGACTATAGACTAGAGATGGGTACTGAATGACTACCGTCAACGATCGCACAAGGGACAGTGAGAAGTGGCAGTGACTTTAAAGGGGTGAGGTTGATAGACACCCGGTGATAACACTAAGGCTAATGAGGAGAGAATCAGTAGATGTAATGTAATGACAACTGTCGTTTCCACCATAAATTTAATCAAAAGCAGAGGGGTAAACAGCCGGCAGTTCAATTGAGTTACTGAGTGATCTTGAGTCCGAGTACGGAGATCTGGTTTACCATTGTGAGGTGCGATGGCTGAGTCGCGCAGATATGCTCGAACGGTTTTAGAAATTGAGGGAAGAAGTAAAACAATTGATGGAGATTAAGGGAAAACCTGTTGTGGAACTCAGTGATGACAAGTGGCTGTGTGATTTGGCCTTTATGGTGGATATAACCAAGCACCTGTCAGAGCTGAACATCAAGCTCCAAGGTCCGAACCAACTTCTCAGCTCTCTGCTTTCACATGTGAAATCATTTGAGGCGAAATTAAAGCTGTAGCAATCGCAAATGGAAAAGAGTAACACTGTGCATTTTCCTACTCTACAAGAACAAAAGCCTGCTATGACAACTGAGTATGCTGGTGAGCGTGCAAAACTGCTTCAGGCATTTGGCGAGAGGTTTCAGGACATGAAAAGTAAACAAAATGAACTGAAGATATTTGCTGCACCGTTTAATAGAGAGCCATCTGAAGTACCTGACAACACGAAATAATTTAGTTGCAAAGCAATGATGAGCTCAAAGCAAAGTACAACAACCTCCCACTGCTTGAGTTCTATAAACTGTATGTACGTTCTGAGGATTTTCCCATCCTGAGGAGACATGCACTGAAGTTTGCATCTCTTACAGTCATCTACAGATGGTGTGTGTGCCTTTACAGCAGCGCATGGATCAACGCATTCAAAGACTCAGGAGTCTGTCCGTTCTATCCATCTATCGCCCCAACAGATTTGAGATTGATGAATTAGACTGGGATGTTGTTGCAGTCTTGAACATGAACAGGGATCAGTTTGGACCCAAAGGCCCTCTTGAGCTGAACTCAGAGAGACTGATCAAGGAGGCTTCACTTGGTGAAAAGAACTTTTACAAAATTCTCAGAAACGAACATATTCATCCTGACGTTTGTGATGCACTGGGACACACGGCTCTGATCGCAGCCACTGTATGATTCATAATCTCATGTAAAAAGATCTCATTTGTAACACTGTTTACCAGCAGAGGGCAGCATTGCTATGTAGTTCTAAAATTTGTGTTAGACCAAATAAAACTGCAGATTTGAAGGGATAGTTCACGATACATACAAATTCTGTCATCATTTATTTTTCCACGTGCCATTAAAAACAAAAGAAGATATTGGTCACTAACATTCTTCAAAACTTTGTGTTCTGCACAAGAAAGAAAGCCATACAGGTTTGGAATGACATGAGGGTGAATAAACGATGCAATAATTTGTATTTTTGGGTTATTCCTTTTAAATTGAATCATAACAAACACACAACAATACAACTTGCATGTTTGCATTATTGATGATAAACATGCCAATGTGGTTTGTGATATTTTGAACACCGCAGGATGATTGCCATGGTGACATTATCCACCTGCTGTTGGACAGCGAAGACTTGAGGCTTGATGCAGCGCCGCAAGAGTCTGCAGCCGCCTGACAACAGCAATGCATTCTGTTAGACAATTTGTCCGACTTTGATCGGCGCTGCAGCCGCCTTAAGATCACATGTGCCATTAAAGTACCGCGAGAGCAAAACGAGACCAACTGCAGTCAGGCGCTGCAGTTGCTCAAAATCGGCTGCGAAAGCCTTGATGACGACACACTTTCTCATTGGATCCGCAAAAACAACAGTTTCCAGATTCATGTTTGCTGATTCTATATAGGGAATGATTCAGAGCTGTATGTCCAAGACGAAGTCAAGTGATAACTGTATCCACACTTCTACTACCAAATATCCCTCTTTCACCTCCCACTTGATTCCGATGTCTTCCTCTACTCTCTGCAATCCAACGATCTTGCCATTTCCCTTTCATTTTGATTTTGGCCTTATAGCTTCATCTTTACATTACTGTATTTCATATACGGTTTAAGGTTTAAGGATCTCTCCTCTTGTTACCTTACTGTAGGATGTTACATATACTGACATGTATTGTGAATCGTTGAATGTTAGGGGATATGAACTCAATGTAGCAATTTGAACTCATGCTCCTTTTCAACACTGATTTGTAGGCTAACGTTCAAGAAACTGTCACATGGAAATGTCACGTCTGGCATTGCACAAGAGCTTTTAGAATGTGTCTACATTAACAGTCTGTTTGTCTGTTAGTACATAACATCTCCTAAACACCTCCAGTTTCTTCGAGGGTGCTGCTATGCAATCTAATGCCATTGCTTTGAAATGATAATGAAAATATGTGATTACATATCACAATGTACAAATTTTGATATATTCTTTTTATTCTGATTCTACACTCTGACACAAATATAATGAAGTAATGGTTTTCTGTGTGGGTTTGTAAATTTTCAAAGAAAGTGTTTTAATAAATTGTACATTTGAGAAATTGTTCACAGACTATGATTTCATAGGTAAATAGAATAGTATGTTAACTAAGATATGCGAACATGCTGCACAGACAACCATACAATCACTGCATGGTTAAACTCTGGGCTGTTCTGTGTTAGAGCCAGATGTGTCTTTTAGGATTTATGATCCTTTAGGGAGTTGGAGTCTGTTTCTCAAGCCTGGTCACAGTTTTACATGGAGAATTGAAATAGGTTCAAACCAAGACATCTGTTTTAGGGGCACAGAACATGCAGGTAAGTTTCTGTACACATTTCTTAGATTCATTTTTAGATTAAATCACATGAATGTGATAGTAGGAATAGCAGTAATTTATGTCAAAAAAAGGTGTGTAGTAGGACTAGGAAACTCCAGTAGACTTAGTTTTTCATTTATTTCTATAAACTCAAAACAATGACAACATTCCATTTCTTAAAATGAAATACTATTATTTTATAATAATTTGAAAAATTGTCCTTTTTTTATTATTTTAAGCACGAATGATCTGTAAAGTAGAGAAGTAATATAGAATTAGAAATGGATCAAATCAATGTTAAAGTTTTCGTAAACCACCCTTAAAGAAATACAATGGGCTATAAGGTTATTTATTACTTAATTTTTTATTTTTTCAAAAATAAGGGCTTAATATATGTATACAGTATATATATGTTTTACAAAAAACTGAACACAACTTCTCTTTATTTAAACAAGCAACCAGAGAGAGCAGAAATGTAAAAAACAAGCATCAACAGAAGAACCATGCGCAGAGCAACACCCGCACATCCTCCCTGGTCCTCATCCACACGAGTCATTTCAAAGGAGCTGTCCGATAGCATTATGAAGTCACATTACTCGCCTGCGAGAGAAAGGGAAGCACTGAACATCTTCATCAGACACAAACAATATTTTGCTACACAGCATGTATTCTTTGGTCATAAAGCATTGAAGACAAGGTCAAAATTTTACAGTTCTTTGTTTTACATTCTACAAATATTTTCCATTTGTTACATTGTTCAATAAGAAAGTTATTCTTACCAGTGGCGTGGCTCCATACTCCAATAGCTTGGAGATCATGGTGTTATCTTGGAGGCGAACAGCCTCATGCATGACTGTGCGACCATTATAGTCTTTATTGTCCATGTCAACCCCTGACAGAAACCAGGCATGCAGTAGTGCATAATCTCTCTTCTGCACTGCTCTGTAGAGTGACAGTTGAAACAAAACCATTTGTGGCTCGTAGATATGTATGTATTTTAGGAAATTTGTGCAATTTGGGAAAAATACTTGTTGTTTCTTATACACATATATTAGTGAAAAAAAACAAAAGAATTGACTGAATTACTGCTTACTGGATCATTTCCATGGCAATTCTGACTGGGTGAAGGTTCACAGAGAATCCTTTCAACCGCAGGAGCTAGATAACTGTAAAATGCCTACAAGACACAGCAGTCTATACGTGATCAATCTGGGAGCATGTCATACTAAAAGAACTATTTTTAGCAATTGAACTATTTATTTCCATGCACCCATTCAGGTTGCCAGCCCATCACAATTACATGTATGGGCAATTGAGCATCTCTAATTCAACAGGGCAATTATAGTTTTGTGATATGCCACCTTTGAAAACAGTTTTTGACATTGACAACTGAACAGTTGATAAGTTTTTGTTCATGGAAGTGATGGAAACACCCACTTTCAATAGGTGTGGTGTTAGACTGGCTGATGCTTGTTTGGAAAGAAACTGAACTATTAATTTGGCCTGAAACTATGGGATGCTTCCCAGGTAAGATGTGGCAACATAAATGAATAAATGGCTCTTTAGTAGTTCAATGTCAATTCAGCTAAATAAACAAATCATTGGAACTCATTGAGTTCACATCCTGTTTAAATAAAGGCTTGGGTTTACCTGTTCTTAATGGCAGAGTACATTGGGCATTGTCCAGACTGAGGTCCTTTGTCCTTTGACATTGTCCTGTCCTCGGACTGAGATGAAGCCCCATTGTCCAGTAGGAACATTACCATTTCCTCATTTCCCACCTGACAGGCTGTATGGAGAGGGGTTTTTTTATCGTAGCCTCCAGAATTGACATCCATCTTCAAATGATTATCAAAAACGAAAAAGAAATGTCCAAATATAAATTTCACAGTTTGCTGTGTTGGTTACGGCATATTTTTACATTAAAAATGGTAACAGTTAGTTAGATTACTTGTTCTAGGAGGACTTGAAGAGAGATGAAATCGTTGTTTTCCACAGCACCAGAAGCAATCGAGGGAAGGGTCTTTACAAGCAATTCTTTCTTCTCCTGAGAAATAGATGTTATAATAAAAAATAACTGACGACCAAAGTGCAGATCTAACTCTCAAACATGTATTCACAAACTGTACCTAAAATGTGTAAAGCTGCTTCTAATTTTTTACATTTAATTGTACAGTGGAGTGGTTCTCAAACTGTGGTACGCGTATACCACTAGTGGTACTTGAAGAGACCCCTGGTGCAGATTAAGCTTCTTATGTATCTCTGAGCTTGAACCGCTGTTTAAAGCTGTTGTTATTGCTGTAAAGCGCTAATTCAACACGCGTCTGCATCTACTCGAGGTTAAATCAATGAAGCGTGCCTTGTGATTTAGTTTTGACGCACCGCATTGACGAGCTGCTGCAGTAAAGTGTATGTCTGTATGTCTGTTTGTTATATACAGCTGCTCTCTTGATGTTAAAGTATACGTATTGTAGCCAGTGGTGTGAGGTGTGGCCCCTTTAAGAGCAATTTGCCTTCGCTTCCTTTTTACCTTTTGTGGATGTGCGCATGCGGCAGATTTACGTGCGCTTCGACTGCACCCGCGTGCCATGGGACTCTGATGCTCCATTTCCTTTTGTTTGTGTTTTCTTACGTAATCTAAGTGTTTTGTTAAGTAACACGTTTCCCACGGAGGTTTTTCCATGTGCATGGGAGAATAAATCCGTTTTTGAGGGACACATTTGTGAGTTTTCCTGTTATTTGCAACTAAGTTACTTTAAGTTGGTGAGCTATCCCTTTTTCTCACAACGACGTGTTACAATATATTTATTTATCTTCTGTGTTCAATATTCTTTCCACATTGTCTGTCTTTATTTATAGGTTTGTAGTCTTTCTGCAAGTCCCACAAAGTTAATAAATCCCCCATAAAAGTCATTTACAGAGCCCTGTTTACTGTGCACTACAGAAACGTGTTTTGTGTTCACTATCACTGCTGATTAACTTTGAAAACAGCTGGTAAATAACAACGTGTTTGTATTATTAATAATACATTAGAATTGGAGGACGAGGTGTAAAGATAAAGATTCATAGCGCTACTATTAATTTAAGTGTTTATTCATGTGATTTTTCTACGGCGCTCATTAGGTGGGACTTGGAACAACTCATTTTATTAAAGGTGGTACTTGATCTGAAAAGTTTGAGAACCACTGGTATAGTGTATATAACAAATGTGCATGTAAAGCACAACTGACACAGCTCACAAATACTGTACAACTACACATACCGGCTGGGTTTTGCCATGAAGCCAGTTGAGTTCCATCACTTCTTCCAGAATATTCAGGAACTTCTCGTTGCGGAGCACCACTCTGTGGTCTGTCTCCTCTAAATCCGGTCTCTGCATGATAAAACTGTGACGTGGACAGAAAAGAAGCATACACTCAACAACAAAAAAGTGAATTAAAGATGTCTTCCCTTGAAATTCACTCCATAAACTTTTCAAGCCCGGGTGATCAGATCAGATGTCTAATTTTTTGTAGCCTTCACGTTTTCTTCAGCCGAGATCTATGACGCCCCCCAGTGGATAACTGCCATAATACACATTCACATGTCTGCAAGTTCAGCTCACATTTTTTGCATACGTTTTTAGGGATGGTTATAAAATTTACACCTAAAAAATATATATTGTAGTCATAAATTGTCCTGCGTTGTCACAAACACATTTTTGAACGTTTTCAGTAGTTTTGGATGAATACAGCCCCTCTTACTGCACGACCAATTTCCCATCGTAATGCAGCCTGCATCGTAAACGGAAAGCTTCAAGGCGGTTTACGTTCTGTGTGAGGTAAACTATTATCTACGATAACCTGCCAGATGAAACAATCATTAAATGTTGTGTCAGGAATGACTGCTAACCTGCTGCGAATTGAAGAAGAACAGAAGCTGTTGAATGTTTACAGATCGTGCGGTTGTTGCCTAGGTAACCTGCAGCCTCTCAACGTATCCGCCCTTTTCTTCACAACAAGATATCGCGATAACAACGTCTTTTCTTTTCGAGATTTACGGCGGTTGGCAACAGATATTTGGTGCGATCCCGCTACATACTGGTCTGGAGTGTGGAACGTTGATGGACAGTTAAACGGAGAGTTTAAGGTTGCTTCATCTGTTTAAAAACACATCTTAGTTATAACCCGATTGTAAAACAGATCCCAAATATTGTTATTGGAGGTATTCATATTATGGATAGAAAATGTAATAATTTTCATATTAGAAAGTGTCTCACCCAGAATTTTAGTTGTTGTCCAAATGCACTTGTGAAATGGAAGCACGTTTTCTTACATCTCTTCTATTGACAAAATATGGTCAGAGTGTAATAGTTTTTTATTGCCCAATAAGGTAAAGGAAATTCATTTTAAGGTATGGCATTGGTATTATCCATGTAATGCTTTCATTAATAAGTTAAATAAGAACATCTCTCTGTTCATTTTGTAACCTGATTTTTTTCTGCAGTTGTAATTTTCGCGAGATTTTTGTAAGCAGGTTTCTATGCTGATTTTTGATTTCATAAATTCATTGTAATAGATGATCCTTATTTTCTTGACTGTAACACTGGATCTTCTTGACAAAACACTGAAATTATTGATACTTCTTTGGGAAATTTCACCTGCATAAATCTAAGATAATATCTATAACACACTCTTTTAGTTATTTTTGCATTGATTTAAAGCTGAGTCACTTGCACTAAACACTAAAACAAGAAAGGTTTAAAAACCATCTCGTGTAATAAAAGAAATACTGGATAAATTGTGCTAACTTGTATTTTCTGGAAAATGTCCTATATGTGACCCTGGACAACAAAACCAGTCTTATAGGTCAATTTTTCGAAATTGAGATTTTTACATAATCTGAAAGCTGAATAAATAAACTTTAATAAATAAATAAACCTCACTAGTGGTGAGGTTGCAAATTGTAACCAACGGCTCACAGGGATGATGACGTCTTTGTGTTTACCTTCCCGAAATCTGGTAAATGTATTACTTACAAAGTCATTTTTTAATAATGACTTTTGCTGTAGTTGACAGTGAGCAATAAAACTATTAAGTATAAAACGGTGCTGAGAATACAAGACAAAATGATATCGCATGTTAGTTTATAAAGTTTATTCAAACACATATATAAAGCTAATGAAAACTAATCTTATTTAGTATATGTGACCCTGGATCACAAAACCAGTCTTAAGTAGCACGGGAACATTTTTAGTAAAAGACAAAAATACATTGTGTGGGTCAAAATGATTGATTTTTCTTTTATGCCAAAAATCTTTAGGATATTAAGTAAAGATCATGTTCCATGAAGATATTTTGTAAATTTCCTACCTTAAATATATAAAAACTTTATTTTTGTGAGTGGATGGTCTGCAATTTTCTTAATATTTTGATTTTTTTGCGCTCTCAGATTCCTGAGATTTAAACGGTTGTATCTCAGCCAGATCAGAGGTGGACGAAGTACACAACTTCCTTACTTGAGTGAAAGTACAGATACTACTGGTCAAATATTACTCCACTACAAGTAAAAGTTGTAAAGACAGATTCTTACTTGAGTAAAAGTACAGAAGTACGTGCTTCTAAAAGTACTCAAGTATTAAAAGTAAATTTCCTTTATGTCAGTTGTGCATTGTTTTATTGT
>NC_079914.1:11287818-11290691 GCF_024868665.1 Triplophysa rosa
CTCTACCATCAGGTCAGGCCATGAACTGCATCCTGCTCGCTGTGGTAACCTTGGAACAATGAGACAAGACTGGCTGAGAGTAGAGTACTGTTCTGTACTCTTTGATGCAACAAGTACATCAGTTGTGTTTTTGGTTCCGGTTGATCTAACTAATGCAGCCTAAACCCTCAGAAGATTTATATTATGGAAGAGTAGTGTATGCAAGATTAAAAAGATGCGTCTTTAGTCTAGATTTAAACTGACAGAGTGTGTCTGGGAAATAACTAAATTTCCCCTAAGACTAGGGGAAATAACTAAAACAACAAACTAGGGCAGGCTGTCAATCAGTCCATGTGCTCACACGAAACAAAACATCAACACAAGGGGAAAAGCAAACACACACTAGGAACCCTGACCGGTTTTATATTGTTCATGTGCATTTCACTGGTTTTTCCATTAATGCCAACTGACCTTTAGTAGTACATTTCTTAGTTGTGTACAAATAAAAGTCCCATACAGTACAACTCCAGAAAGATTCATGGTGTTACATTAAGTTTAAAGTGTATCCGTTAACTAACAGATCATATAAAAAACCCTTTTCTTGGTGTTCATGGTTCAGAATTCAGAAATGGCTCAGCAGGAATACAAGATGCTCGGCGACAAACTCTTCACATATAAAGGAATGGTGTTCCCTGCAGATCATGGATCGTGTCAACTTAACGCAGATTATATTGACAGTTTAGAGGATTTTGAAATAAGAGATGATGATGTCTTTATCGTTACCTTCCCAAAGTCGGGTGAGGGAAATGCTGAGAGAAAGTAAAGGTTTCCGAGTAGTCTATGTAGTGATAAGAATAACGTTATTATTTGTGTTTATCTATTACTTGACAATAACATTGTGTCCTAATATCAAAATTCAAAATACAATCAGTCTTTAAAGTGCTGTGATGGTGTTTGTTGCTGTTTTTGGAGATAAAAGAAATCTTTTACACATGCAGGGCTTTACTCGGGTGCTATTCTTGTTTTACCCTTTCATTTGCATAGAAAAATATCATGTGTTGTATCATAGGGCAACACAATTTTACTGTACGTAAATATAATGACCTTCCGTTGTCATATTTTATGGCAATAAAAACTGCTTTCTGCATAATTTTATGTACCCTTAACTGGTTACTTTACTACGACATGTCTTATTTGAAGTGTACTGTACAAATAAAGACAGACAGGACCAGACAAAGACTCGAGTAGATATATTAAGTCCAAAGTTTGGCCATAAACAAACAATATAAATATTAAACAATATAAATATAAATACAACATAAATCCCCGTTTTTTCATGCTAGATCTGATTTGGCTCAGTTAGATCTCAGCAATGGCTCAGCAGGAATACAAGAAACTTAGTGACAAATTCTTCACATACAAAGGAATGGTGTTTCCTATAGATGAGACGTATGATCTTACCACAGATATAATTGACAGTTTAAAGGATTTTGAAATAAGAGATGATGATGTCTTTGCTGTTACCTTTCCAAAATCTGGTAAGTGACTGTAGATGCTGTCATGAAGTTAACAAAGTTTTTTCACTTTCAAGAAAGTTCACTTCAGCCTGATCATGTTTGTGTTTGGTGCTAATGCTACAAATGACTATGAAGAAAATTCCCACAACTGCTCAGCGCTGTCGACGTATATGTTTAAGGATTTCGTAATGCAGTTTAGAATAAAGTGATGGCTATGATAATGTTACTTTATGTTCTCATGTCTTCTTAGGTACGGTTTGGACCCAACGTATTATTACTTTACTCTATGAGGAAGATTTCCCTGACAAAGCAAATGAAACCACGTTCCAGCAGATGCCTTGGCTGGAGTTTCGGGAAAAGGACGTGGATTATGAGTCCCGTCAATCTCCAAGACTGTTCGCATCTCATTTACACGAGCACATGGTGCCCAAAGGATTGGAAGAAAAAGGAAAAGTATGTATGTGATAATCTATACGTTACAGTGACTTGCCATTGCTTTCTACTGCACCGCTTTTTTGTCCCTAGATTATCTACGTGATGAGAAACCCTAAAGATGTCTTGGTGTCTTATTTCCATTTTGCTAATAAAATGAAAAACCTGGAATCTGTCGAAAGCTACGACGAGTTGCTGAATAAGTTCTTCACAGGATGGAGTAAGAGCCTTACAGAACTTTACTGAACCGTTGAACTCTGAGCATGTTCACTGAGAAATGTATTATGTTATTAAGCTTTAAAGGTTGTTTTGTTTTTGGTTTAGTGCTCGGTGGATGTTGGTTCGATCACATCAGAGGATGGATCTCAAACAAAGAGAAATACAACATCTTGATCCTGACTTATGAAGAGATGATCAAGGTGAGAATTGTTTGGCTGGTTTCTCATTCAAGTCTTTTGTTTTGAAAAGACTTTAGTGTTTCCATCTTTTCTCAGGACCTCAGATCCGCCGTTGTGAAAATCTGTGAGTTTGTGGGGAAGAATCTGTCAGATGAAGCGATTGATAAAGTGGTTGAAAAAGCCACTTTCAGCAACATGAAGAAAGACCCCAAAGCCAACTACGAATTCCTCCCTGAGAACATGACTGACCAGCCAAAAGGACTTTTTGTGCGAAAAGGTCAGAGTAAAAGGAATAACCAAAAGTTTGGGTGTCATTATAATAAAGTTATTTAAAAGTTATTTTTATGTTTTATTTGATAACTTGTAATTGGTGGTAAAATATTTTTTAAATGTGTTACAGGAACAGTTGGAGACTGGAAGAACTCGTTGACCGTAGCACAAAGTGAGCGCTTTGACAAGGTTTACTACGATAGAATGAAAGATCTTCATCTGGAAGTTAACTGGGACTTACACTGAAGACATAATGTCATGAAATGTTATGAGTCTA
>NC_079914.1:11290791-11293857 GCF_024868665.1 Triplophysa rosa
TCTGCTAAATGACTACATGTAAATGTAAATTATACTTTTTTTAGTACCACCTCGGTTGAGGTTCCAAGAGTACCGTAGCGATACCGCCGTTTACCGTTTTCACACCGATCACTGATTGAACAGAGAGAATCATTACCAGCGTCATTGGATTTGCAACACAAAAATACGCATTTTAATACATAATATTGGCAGTTCATTATATGCTTTGTGACGGTAATATAGAGAGCGAGACCCTTAACGCAATGCTAAATGCAAGATTAGCTCACCCTCGTGTGCCGTCGAGCAAACCAAATGATCGTTGTCTGCTCTTTGCTGTAAGATTCCCCAAACTCTTGTATTTTTAACAGTATTTTGTTTTGCTGCCATCGATATGCTCCATTACTCCTGTGTTGTGTGTTTGTTTGCGTCGCATTTATGATGATGCTACGGCAGTAGAGGCAATGATTGTTGGATCATTGTGATTTAGTCTTTAAAAGACATGAAAATGGTCATGTTTAACTTCTGATCTTTGTCTGTATATCTAACTCTATTTCTTTCACTTTCTTTTTTTTCACTTAATCTATCCTGTGGCTCCCTCCCACTTATAGACCTTGGCCACAACCTAGTTTAAGATGAATATCTGCAGACATGGTGTTTCGCGGTTTGACCTGCTGCATTTTAACTTTGGCCTACCAACATGAGATCTCGACATTTTCTCTCTATATATTTTTTTGGATTAACACCACAGAAGGAAGGATCTTCTGTGTGTTCAAGCATTGCTTTGTCATTGGAAGTCTCACAGCAAGTAACACGTGAGGTTGGTGAAAATTGTGTAAAAATCTAGATTTATCACTTCTGCTGATATCTGATTTCACACTGTGAACAAGGCGTCAACAGATGTCGCGCATACTGATGAAAATACTGACTGAATATTTGCATGTGCGTGGTCGGTCTCCCGAGTTTCAGATTCTGTCACTTATGGTGTCACTTTAAGCTCAAGCTTTTTAAAAAAACTGTTTTTTTGCATTTGCAAAACACCCCCGCATATCCACAGGAAGGATTTCCTTTACTGAAAGAGCAACAATGGCTGTACTTCTCATGTTCTACCGTCGGAGAAAAGAGGAAAGACCTATTCGATAATCTCTTGGAAAATGCCAGTCAGTCAGCATGAAATCCCCTCAGCCACCACATACGCACCCAGGGGCGGACTAGCCATCTGGCGTTCCGGGCATTTTCCCAGTGGGACTCTGTCATTTGGCGAATGCAAAAGACATGTATGCATGCCAAACCCCCCCCCGGTCGACAGAAATGGTGGAGGGCCTATGTGGGCCTAAAAATGCCAGGGCCAATTTTTTTCCCAGTCCAGCCCTGTACAGTCCAGCCCTTCGTACTCGTACCTGAATCCCACCCCAGACATGATTTATGATGACAGCAGCCGAAGCGACACCCCAGTCAGATCAAGTGCAAACTAAAGCTCGCTTTGGGACAGTTCTAATCCACTTTGACTGGTGAGTCTGTAGAGAATCAGACTGTCAGGCCATCAGTGTGTGTGTGTGTGTGTGAGGTTGGGATCTGCTGACCTTTCACATTTCACCCTCAAACCCTGGCAGCTGCCTGTGAAGACCGTCCAGAATTACCTCCATCTGTCACTGACCTCCTGGAGGTGCTGGGTGAGGGGGGACATTATTGCATTGGGCTGATAGAGAAGAATGCCATTCTCTTTGTTACTGAAGGCACTTGTATGTTATGTAGCACTATATGAGTAGACGGGTGGATGAATGGCTGGGTAGAAGGTATAATGGATGGGTAGATGGATGGTTAGATAAATGTACGGGTGTCTGGGTTAAATCTAATTCAAAAAGTTCATTTCTACAGTTCTACAATACAAAAGCACTACATGTATATATGGAGATTCTGCCTTTCAGACGTTTTTAAACACTTGAGTGAAATGTTTCTCAGTAACTTAAAAAGCTTTTGATGTGGAGGTGTATGCTTAAATGTCTGAAATTAGTTTTATAGACTAATCGTTTTGCAAACTTAAAAAAATGTGATAAAAATGCAAACAAGAGCACAGATGGCAAGTTCGATAATCTTTTAAACAGCATCTCCAGGTGAGACCTCAAATAGCTGCTCGATAAAATGACAAGAAAACATTTCTGCAAATTACAGGCAAAAGGTGACTACACTGAAGATGATGAAATATAACTTTTATAATATAAAATATAGACGGTTTCAGCAGTAACGACATAAACAAATGTTATGTGGCCCAAACTTAACTTCCGGTAGACCTCTGCCAAGAATCAATAAGGATATTAATAATAGAATATTAGTATAAATTAATGTTACTATAAACTACATGTTAAATAAATTGTCATAACCAAACACAGACCGGAAGTTAACCTTGGGGCAGGAGTGTGCATCAGATGAAACAGTCTATACGTTAATGTTTTTCAACATTATTCCCATATAGTCCCTTTGTTCAATGGTACAATTTTGGTGAATTTGGCATTATTCGTTATTTAAATGTGAATGAAATGTGATTAAAAATGTTTAGCATATTGTCACCAATTCTTTAGATCGAGGTTTACAAATGGGCGCAAACAAAGGTTTTAATCTTCCGTGAACACAACGAACGACATTGACAACCGACAATAAACAGAGGCAGAAAGGGAACTAAATAGTGTCCAGATAATGAGTGAAATGGGAAACAGGTGCGGGTGAAATCAAGGATGTCAGGTGTGCGTGCAGGGAATTGTGGGAATTGGAGTCCAGTGGGGAACGTCCAGGCAGAGAGTGTTACACATATGTACAGTACGTGTTCTAAAACTTTTTTGAGCATATTATCCTCATCTCAGACTTCCTCTATATATATATATATAAATATTAGGGCTGTCAACGTTAACGCGTTAACGCATGCGATTAATTTTTTCAAATTAACGCGTGAGAAAATATGTATGGCAATTAACGCAGGATCCGTTTGTTTTGACATCCTTTGTCTAGCGTTACATTATGTAATCACGCTATTATTCGTGTACAGGCTTTTAAACCACTTAAGCGCGATTTGAAACAGTTGCTTTGACGCGTTCA